>NW_004955474.1:5215962-5224203 GCF_000276665.1 Chinchilla lanigera | reverse complement strand
CGGCCTTCACGGCTCGCACGGTTTCCCGCAACAGCCTCGCGAGGGAGAGGCGGCTGACGTGGGAAGGGCCGGGGCTGGATGCGGGAGCGGAGGAAAAGAGCCGAGGCGCGCGGTGTCCGCGAAGCGGCTCCCCGATGGGCGCCTCATCCTGCTCCGCCCCGGACACCGAAGGCCACGGCGGCGGGGTGGGGGCTGCGCGTCGGGTGCCGGCCTCTCGTGGCGCCCAGCCTGGGAGGCGTCCGCGCGGCTCCTCGGACTTGGGGCGCCGCCTGATCCCCGGCCGCGGCGGCCTGCGCCCGCCTCTGCCCGGGTCCCCGTTCTCGCTTCTCCGCGAAGCCGCGCTGTCCGGTGCCTCCAGGTGGCTCAGGGGACAGCGACGCCCAGGAGGAGCACGGCCAGGGGCGCGTGGGGCCCGGGGAGGGGCTTCTGGCGCTCGGGAGGGAGGAGACCCCGGCCCGCCGGGCCGCCCCCGGGTGGCGGAGATGGTGCTGGCCCGGCCGGCGGGGAGCCCCAGGCCCGGGGCGCCGCAGACCTGTTGGCAGGACGCACGGGGAATTGCCCTGGGCAGCACCGGCGCCGCCCCGGCTTCCTGAGCCTTTTCCCCCGCGAAGAGGATGGACCGAGCCCGAGGACCTGCCGAGCTGTGGCGCTGGGAACCATCAGCCCCGTCTCCCCGTGACAGCGCTGTGGCTCGGGCAACCCAAGAGCGGGGCGGATCCCGGGCCTGCGCGGCCCCTCGGGGGACGGGGTGTGGGGGCTTGTGCGGCCGGGGCGCGCGGGTCTGGAAGCCGTGGACACAGGGAAGCAAGCGCGTCCTGCGCGTCACCGCCTCGGGGCGCAGCGAGTCCCCACCGACACCGACCTCGCCGGGTCTTCGCGGTTGGCGGCCCTGGGCGTGTGCGCCCCGGAGAGGAGAGAAGGGGGACCAGTCTGAACCTGGGCTGGGATTTTTTGTGGGGAGTTCTGCACATAGTGGTCCCCACCTAGGGAGTTTTCAGCTCGGATTTCGCGAGGGGGAAGCAGATTCCCTTTTCCTCTGCCCTTTGGCAGCCCTGTTCTTTGAAAAGAGCTTCGTGTGTGCCAAAAGCGCGTGAGACAGGTGGGCCGCCTATTTAAAAAGCGAGTTTCCTGTCCAGCTGTATAGGACCAGGTTCAACAGACCCCAGATTCCAGCTGTCTAACCGCGCCCAGCAGGCCACCGCTGCGTTCCCCACTCCGGAACAGGGACTGGGCTCCAGGACCCGGGATTCCCCGGACCGCAACAGGGGGGCTTTTGTTCCCTCAGTAATGGGGCGGCTATTGCTGTAACTTAGTGTTCCAGGCACAGAACTGAAGAAAAGTAATGGAAAGAGAACTCATTACAAGTGGAAGAACACTTACCACTTTGAGGCACAGGGACCTCTAAACACCTGCTAGATCTGGGCCAGAGGGAAGAGTGGGGGCGGGGGGCTGTTTAATTGCAGCCTTGGCCATAGGTTAGGAGGAAGTGGACTTCACCCCGCTGGACCAGACCCACCTGCAGCAGGTTCCACGACAGCCTCTACGCCATTCGCCCCTGCTTCAACTATCACCACCGAGGGTGCCTGCAGCTCGGTCTTCATCCTGCTTCCTGGGTCTTCAAGCCGACAGAAAAGCTGCCATGTCTTCTTCAAAGAGCAGGGAGCCCAGTTAAAGCACAGTGGTGTTGTACTAATTTACGTTATCCCAAATTTTTGTCCCCCTCTCAAAAAATGTTGCTGGGAATCTCACAGCTCCTCCCATGGGTCAGTGGAAAAGTCTGCTGTAAGCCTTCCTGTTCTGATGTGTTGCTTTGTACAACGCGTGTGTCTCCCCGAGTGCCATACACTACATTATCATTTTGCTGAAATTTTATTTCAAAGTAACTGCGCTGTGAGCTGATAAATGAATGTATTAAAATACCCTTACTTGCTCTTCCATTTTGCCCAAGGAGAATCTTAGATTGAACTCACTCATATGTTACTTAGGCTGTTGCATGCTTATTTTTACATCAATTTGTCAGATGTTTATATACACAGTGAGATGTGGAAGAGACTCCTGAGAGCCTGGAAGCCAGTTTCCCCTCCCACGCAGGAAGAGGGCTGCAGTCAGGGTCTGTCCTTGTCTTTAAACCTTGCAGAGAACACCAGGTTCCGGCTGGGAGTGCGTGTGAATCCCCGAACAAGCTGCACTCACTGGGAGGGTGCGGTCTGGGTGACATCCTGGGATACAGCCGCCACAGGCAGCCAGGGTCATGCGCCCTCCTAGTCGGACTAGGCCGTGGTTCTGTTTTCCAACAGGTAGAAAGGCTGCAGCTCAGGCCACGTTGCTGCCCCGTCTGGCCCGGCTGTCTCCTGAGGCACATTCTTCTCCTGGGTGAAATAACACAGCACTATACTGGTGGAGAGAAAAGACACTGTTTACCAAAAAAACTGTCATGGTCCTTCCAGGGCCAGCATGGTCCCTGCTGGCATAGTCACTTTAATAGTGCTGAAAGTAGGTGGCCCTTGTAACGGTTCAACATCTGTCTGCTTCTGCTTTATCTTTTTTTTTTTGCCATACTGGGGATTGAACCCAGGTCCTTGTGCTTGCTGTACCACTGAGCTACATCCACAGCCCTTTTTGACCTTTTTTTTTGGTTTTTCTCTTGTACTGGGAACCGAACTCACGACCTTGCGCTTGCCAGGCAGGCGCTTTTGCCGCTGAGCTAAATCCCCAGCCCCTCATTATTTTTATTTTGAAACAGGCTGTCCTTCAGTTGTCCAGGCTGGACTCTTACTTGTGATCCTCCTGCCTCAGCCTCCCAAGGAGTCAGGATTACGGCCTGTGCAAATGCACCTGCTTGCTACCCCTTTCTATTGGAGGCTAATGACAAGCACTGGTTCCATGTTTGCCTTTCTAGACTTTTCTTTCTTTGCAATCGTGTCTTTCATAAAACCTAGCTGGGCAGTGGCGTTGCTTCTTACTCAAGAGGTAAGGATGCCCACGTCTTCAGCTGACTTTGCTGTGTGCACTATTGCTCTGGTCCCCTGACTCCTCCCTCCCTCACTCACATGGAGGGAGCTTGAAAGTAGAAAGCTGAGTGAAGAGGAAAGTGCTTTCTGCCCACCAACTTCAGCTGGCCAGCAATGGCACAAAAGGCAACGTTTACAGGAGCTGGACTCCTGACTTCTAGGGGTTTGCTGCCTCCCTTCCTTCACCCCAAGGGGCTCACATCACCTGCCACCCGGCCCCCTCCTTCTTCTGCTTCTGCCCCTCAGACTGTGAGAAAGAATCCCAGCCTCCATTCTCAAGGGAGGAAAGATAAAAGGGGAGACAAATTCCCAACCATCCTAACTTAAAACTCAGGGCCCCTTTTCCCTTTGTGCTTTTGAAAGTTTGTTTAGTACCTCATCAGGCAGAGGAAAGTAGTAACTTTGTTTGTGGTCTCATAGTGGGAAGAAAAATACTACTGTTCTATGGAGCCAAATTGCTTCTTTCCACAGCTGAGCTTTCTCCCCTGGTAGCCTAAGTTATAATGCGTGAAGCCAAAATACCAGCATAGCATGACAGCATAGGATGCTGCCATCACCGCGGATGTTTGCAAGCCACTTTATCTTTTTGAAAGCCCTTTTGCACTTAAGTTTGCAAACCTTGTGAGGCTGTTCCTATTGTTAAAATAATCACAAAGGGGGCTGGGGATATAGCTCAGTGGCACAAGCGCATGCCTGGCAAGCGCAAGGTCCTGAATTTGATTCCTGGTACCAAGAAAAAATAATAATAATAATAATAATCAAAGGGTTAGCCGGGTATGGTGGTGCACGCCTGTAATCCCAGCACTCGGGAGGCTGAGGCAGGAGGGTTGTTGCAAGTTCGAGACCAGCCTGGGCTACCAAGTGAGCTCCAGGCCAGCCTGAACTGCATAGAGAGACCCTGTCTCAAAAAAGACAAAAATAAAATAAAATAAAATAAAATAAAATAAAATAAAATAAATAATCACAAAGGGGGAGAAATGGAAGCTTGCAGAAGTTAAAGGACTTACATGGGATCAAATTACCAGCAAGAAATAGAAACTACCCCTGGCTCTGCCCCAGTTAACCAGTGCTTCTTGTCACACCTCCTGGTGTCATTCTGGTGATGTTTGCAAATTACTCTAATCATGAAAGGTGCTTTCCTCAAGTCTTTACCCTCAAAAGACCACTTTTCATCCAAGAACAAAGATAAGCCTGTTAGAGACTTGGTTATCTATGCTGTGTAACAAATTACTCCAAAAGTTAATGGCTTTGAACAATAAACATTTTTATCTCTGCAGTTTCTGCAATGGTGAATCCTGGAGGCTAAGCTGGGTGATTCCCCATGCTGTAGTCCTGTGAGGGCCAGGCAACGAATTCCCCGGGAGCCAGTGACCCAACAGAGAGGGCAAGGACATCAGCCCCACTTATTAAATGTAGCCCACACCCAAGCAGGGGGATTAGGCCAGTCTGTGTGTTCCTTTCTCTCTGGTTTTTGTTCTTTGGTTTTTTAAGACAGGCTCTGCTAAGTTGCCCAAGCTGGCCTCAAACTTACAACTCTCCTACCTCAGCTTCCTGAGTAGCTGGGATTGTAGGTATGCACCAATATGCCAGAATTTTTAGAAATACTTTAAAACCAACTCCGTTGGTTAGGCTTTAAGTTTCACGAAAGCCTATATAAAAGCTATTACCACCTCCCTCTTCCACTTTTTCTTTGCCTTCTCCTTGGGTGAGTCACTATCCTGGAACAGACAGTTGGACCAGAGTGAAAGCAATCTAAAACAGGGTCTTTCTCCTGGTTCTCCTGCTGCAGCTGCTGATAAAGACTTTCCAGGCTTGTTGTGTGCCTGGCACTGCTCCAAGACCTTCACCTTGCTTCATTGCCCCAGTGATGCTAGGGAGGAAATGTAGTTACTGGCCCATTTAATAGATTTGAATACTGAGGCACAGGGCAGTCAAGTCCTTTAGCCAAGATGAGAGAGCCTGTAAAGGACAGAGCTGTGATTGAGGCCAGAGTCCTACTCTCAGGTGCTATCTGACCTCCTGAATTTAGCAAAAATAAAAAACTTCTCAGACCCTCTCATTTGAGACCAGATTTGGGGGAAATTTTTGACAAGGCCTTCCCGATCAAGTGATTCACAGGGAGGGAAGCAAAATGGTGAAAGGAAAACAAAAGTTTACAAAATTATTTGCAAGAGCTGAGCTATAGCTTCCAATGTAAAAGCTAAAGCCGCAAATGAGACGGGACCACAAACTATGGACCCAGGTATGGGCTCAGATCAGAGCCCTGAAAAACTCACCCAATGCCTTTGTTTGAAAATGATAGACCACATGGTAATATGCAAGTTAGTGGATTCTCAGCAACCTTGACTTTCCATGGTTGACACAGCACATTTTGACTCAAGCAATTTATTAATAATTTATAATTTTTTCATCAGTTATGTGTCCCCCAAAATAAAATTGTATATTATAGAGAAGAAGGGAAACACACACTGGTGTCCTTCCTACATGTGATCTATCTGCCAAACAACTGTGATAATCATGCCTCGACATTTCCTTTGCCTACTCCAGGGTAGACAGATGCAATAACATTATACAGGTGGGAGAGCTCCTTCATAAAAATAATGTGCGCCTACTTAAATTGATAATAAAAACTCTTTCCCTACAATAAGGAAGGGATCTGTCCTTGAATGTATCATCATCCAAACTAGCCTTTATTATTATTATAAATGTACAGAAATAGAAGCCCTAGGTGAGGCTTCTAGTTCAGAATTCTGGCCAGGCACCAGTAGATATTAACCAGGATAGAGCTATCAGGCTCTACTTTTGTAAGTCTTCAGATGTGGTCTTCAATAGAAATGCATGTTCTAGGGCCTTAGTGCAAATGATGTACACAGAGACATATCATCTGTGGTGCTTGCTGTTGGAAGAGGATGACAGAGAGAGAGAGAGAGAGAGAGAGGGCGGGAGAATATAAACTTGGACCGTCAAATAAATTTTCCTGTCTGTGAGAAACTCCACATCAACCTCTGCAACACTGCAGGCCGAATTTCAGGAAAATCCTGAACTTTCCATTAACAAAGGAAGGTCGCACGTTACTCTGCCTTCTGTACGTCGCAGGGAAGGCTACAGATGCAGGACCAACACTGCCCTGAAGCTCGCACTCTAAATGGTGCAGAACAGAACACACACTTTCCCGGCAAGAAAAAAAAAAAGAGAGTGTGTGAAAAGCTGGCTTATTTTAAGAAGTCATTCTGAGGAGGGGAAGAGGCACATTTGCGCATATCTTCCTGCGCAGTAAGAGGGTGGATATTTAGTGGCCACTAAGCTGCTCAAATTAGCCTAAAATAGAGTTTATAGATGGAATCTATTGCTTACCTCCCCTGTTACTACACAACCCTATTGTCTGTGATTAACAAAGGAGACACTGTCTCTCTAAGCTATTCGGTGCTAGGAGTCCCCAAGTGGAATTTCACCTCTAGAGTGCATGCCTCTGCGTGTGTGTGTGTGTGTGTGTGTGTGTGTGTGTGTTGTCCAATCAGCAGTTTAAAGGGCAGTGCACTGTGGAGCTCACAAAGTTAAGGCTGGTTTAATATTACATTTGTCTGCATGATATTCGATACTCGACTCCAAAAGCTGGTGAGTGCGCCCTCACTGCGTGCTTCCTGGTCCAGTGTTGCCAAGCCAGCTGCTTCCAGGAAGGCCTGTGTGCCCAGAAAGCCTGAGGGAGCCAAGAGTGTGAGTGATCAATGGCCCCTCTGCCCACCAACCTCAAGTGGGGAAAGAAAAAGTGGAGTGAAGTAGTCACCGGCTTGGGAAGACGTTCAATGACCAGGTGTCTGGCGTAGAGTGCTGACTTACAGAACCCTGGGTGTAAGCCAAGGGGCCAATTAGTCACCAAGCAGCAGAGCTGAGTTTAGACTTGGGGGAACGTAGAGGAACCGCAGTGGGAGCTACATCCAGGGCTCCCCTCCCCTCCACAGCCCTGACAAGCCTGGGAGGCTTTTCCCTTTTAGGGAAAGAAACACACACAGAACAGAAGCATAAAAGCTACCATTCCTTTCAACACTCACATACAAAACCTTGTTTTCCCCCTTTTGTGTTCCACTGTTGACACTTTGTTGCCTGTGAACATTTTGAGAAGCAGCGGTCTGCCAAGTCACATGTTGTGACTTTCCTGGTTTTAAAATGTGACCCCTTTGGCTGTGATGGGGGCTTGGCAGCCTTAATTAGATGCTTAGGGTTGTTAACGCCATTAGATGTTGGAGCCAAAATGAGAAATGATTCTTACCCTCCATGCCCAGAGCTTCAGAGTATGTCCTGGGCTTCCCCGCCATCCTAGCTCTAAAGAAAAGCTGTCCTTGCTATGCAGAAATAGAAGGAAACCAAACCAACCAAGATAAAGGGGAATGGGGGGAGATGTCATCCACCCACTTGTCCCCCACTCCCAGCTTTGCTAGTGACCATCTGGAGCTCCGGGGGGAAGGAAATGAGCTGGAAACCTCTAGTTGCTGCTGCAGTCAACTGGAAAAGGAGGGGCAATGTGAGGGTGCAGGGCCCATGCCCCATCTCTGAGCACGGAGCACCAAGTAGCTGCACCTACAGGCTGGCCACCCTGGCACCTTTGCCCAGGGCAAGGTCCAGGCCTCTGCTTTAGCCCACTCTGGCTCTCAGACTTGAGAGGGGTGAGCTTACCATGAATGGTTTCCGAAAGTTTCAAGGAAGGCCACTTGCCACTCCTGCAACTCAGAGTAGACACTATCAACTGTCAGCTGAGGTCTTTGAAAAACCTTCTAGCTTAGTTCCAAGTTTTCTAGGACTAATACTCCTATCTTGCTGTTGCTGCTGCTCCTGATTATTATTATTACTACTGGCAGTAGTATATTGCAAGAATACATTTTTAATCATATTGTGGGGTTTTGTTTTCTTGGGAAGCATGAATAAAGTTGCCTGACTTTTCAGGGCAGAAGAGAGATGGGTAAAGGCTTAAAAATATAAAATACTAAGAAGGTTTTTGGGTCATTGCGGTAAAGTGGAGTTGCAGGACAATAGGTTTGTCCCCTCGCTGGTTCTCTCATAAGAACAAAAAAAAGAAAGAGAATAGGAAGGAAAGAAGGAAGGAAGGAAGGAAGGAAGGAAGGAAGGAAGGAAGGAAGGAAGGAAGGAAGGGAGGGAGGGAGGAAAGTAGGAAGGGAGGAAAGAAGGAAGGAAGCGAGAAAGGAGAGAGAAGAAGAGGGGGTAGAGGGAGGGAGGG
>NW_004955474.1:5209929-5215862 GCF_000276665.1 Chinchilla lanigera | reverse complement strand
GAGAGAACGCAGTGGCATAGTTCAGGGTAGGACTGAAACCACATTGCCCATGTCGCAAAGTCCTCTTTGGCCTTTCGTTCCCGAGGCATACCTTACTGCCGCTAAGACCGACATGCCGGAGAGTTTGAAACTTGTGGACGACTTCGCAAAGCAGAGAACAGGAGGCAGATTTGCATTCTTTCTTTCTACTAAATCGTCTAACTGGGACTGTACTCTACAAGAATCTCCTTCCGCCGATTCCATTTGGTTGAATTTGCGAAAAATTCAGTTCTCATCTTTAAAAATTTTTTTTTCCTAGGGATCAAAACAGACTCACAACACTTCCCTTCCCTAACATGATTAGCCTAGGGAATCCACTGATCCTATTGATTTTTCTCGCTTGGAACACAAGCTCATTAACCCGCCACACGGTGAGGGTAACGATACTTCACCGAGAGTCTGAAAACAAAAAGACCCCGACAGCAGTGCTGCGGCCCTCTCTCCGGGATTCCCAAATATTTTTTTGTCAGTTCCACTGAAGAAGCTGATATTGCCTCCTTAACAATAAAGGCTTTCAGGTCGGCTAAAAGCAGCTTTCTTTAGCTGCACCCCTTTTCTTTGAATTGTTCAGCAGGGTGCCTGTCTTCCCACAAATTTGCTCAGCTATCTGGGAAGCAGGGTGGGGTGGGTTGGGGAGTGTTAGCACCGCCGTGCTGCGATGCAATGCACGGCTCCCTCCCGGCGTGCTCCTGGCGGGTCGGATCGAACAGAAATGGAAATGCGAGCTTCCCAAATTCCCCAGGGACTTCCTTGCAAGGAAAAAGCGATCAGGAAAAAATTAGACAACACAGACATCAGAAGCAGCAGCCCTCACACGAGTCTCTCAGAGGAGCGCTGGCAGTGGGCTGCGTTCCTTTTTTCTTCCCAGTCCAGGACATTGAGAGATGCCACCCGACTCTTCCAAAAAAGAAAATAAAAAAGTAACAGCTATTTCACCCGAAAAATTGATGTAACATTATTTTTGCGGTCTTTCTTTTATTATTTGAGATCTCTGATGAGATCAGATGATCTGTACCCTTTCACTCCAGGCAACAGACGTCTTCAAACTGTTTAATTTGATTTATCCTTTGAAACAGAAAGTGCATTACATTTAACTGGTCTTGCAAAGGGGCTGTCTTCTCTTTACAAACCTAATTCCTTATATAAATTAATAAAGGTTAAAGATGCTAATATATCACCATTATTAGCTTTAAAAAAAGAAAACAATTTACATATTCTATAATATTCTTATGATACAAAACACTTCAAATTCAATTACAGCAACTAAATGGATTTTATGTTCTGACCCGGAACCGTTTCCCCCACCATCTACCTTAACACGCATTTTTATCAGAAAGGAGTTAAATTAAACACAAGCTAGTGTGGCCCCGCCCTCCCCAATCCTTTCTTTAAATCACTAATAAATAGCAACAAACGACTGTGCAATTTCAGAGGGGACCGAGGGACCGGTGTGAGACTCCCGGATCCCACAACTTCTGCTTCGAGTCTTTGGGGCGGGCAGAGGGGAGGCAGGACTAGGAGCAAAAAGGGAAACTGAGGCTCGGCAACTCCACGTGGAAAGAAGAGCGACAGGAGAGGGTCAGGTCGGTGAGCACGTTCTGTCCTGCAATTCCCAAATTAAGCTTGAAATAAAGGGGGAAGTGAGCGGTCGTGTGGATGGGTCTTCAAAAGGCTGGCTTGGAAGGAAGGCAGGAAGGAAGGAGGAGATCCATCTTTGTATACCAAATTCAAAAAAAGCATTTTACATTTTAAATATTCACAATAAAGTAACCTCTAGTCAGTGTGACTCACGATTTATTTACAGAGCCTTCAACAGGTCGCTTTAGTCGCACAGCAGAGAGCTGGGGCAGCGTCCCTGTCCTGTCGGGGCGGTGGCGCTCGTGCATCGAGGTCCCCTCGCCGTGGGTCCGTCGGTCCCGGGCCCCGGCACCGCAGGGAAGGGGAGCCGGCGCCTCGGGGACGCGTGCGGGGACCCCGGCTGCGTCCTTGGAGCACTGCACCGCGTGGCCTCGGGCGGCCTCCTCGTCCACCCCAGTCTCCTCGGGTCCCTCCTCCCGCCGCACTTCTGGGTTAGAAAAATAGATCTGTACATCTCCGCACGGCCCGCACTCAGGACGCGCCCTCGGCCTCCGACGCGTGCAGCAGGAGCCCGCCGCCCGGCTTGTGCTTCTTCAGCAGCTGCGTGATCTTCTCGTCGTCCGAGTTGGGGTCCAGGGGCTTGTTGTAGTCGTCGTCCTCCTCCTCGTTCTCCGAGGCGCCCTTGAGCCGCTCGGTCTCCGAGTCCTGCTTCTTCTTGGCCGTGGCCATCTCGGCCGCGTGCTTCTTTCTCCACTTGGTCCTGCGGTTCTGGAACCAGACCTGCGGCGACAGGGGGGACTCCGTGAGCGACGGCCACCGGTGGCCGTGGCCCTTCTGCAGTCGCCCCAGGGCCAGGCCTGGAACCCGCCTGCACCTGGCTCCGCAAGAGGAACCCGCGCGGAGGGGCTGCCTGCCGTTGCCATGGCGACAGGAACACAGGACTGGAGAGACTTCCCAGAAGAGGAAAAAAAGCAAAACTCAGAGGCTTAAAACACACACACACACACACACACACACACACACACACACACACACAATATTCCCTTTCCTGCTTTCTGGCGTAGAAAACTTTTTTCCATTCGCAAAATTTCCCCATAGTGGCTGTGACTTTACTCCTTGTTTGCTTTCATAGATGAAGGAATTTCAAACAACCTAAAGTGCACCAGTTTTTCTGTGTTGCTAGTAGGAAAAGGCACATTTGCAGAATTAGCTCTTCTCCTTTTCGCTTTTGGACACGGCTTGTTTTGCCGATTTGAAGCCTGAATGTACACAAGGACATAGGGGAATTCCCCCACGTCCCCATAACACTTACTTTTTCACTAAAATACAAACCTCAAATTACTCATATTAACCAATACAAACACACCAAAAATATGTAATAGTTCCGTTCAAACCGTCACGGTAGTTTGGCTGGCTGGATCTCTCTTTCCTCTTCAGCCCTTAAAAAGTTTTTGAAAAAATCTAAAGTGAAAGCTACAATTATCAGTTATTTTTAAAAGTGAAAACTTTGCCAATTCCTTTGTTTTCTATTTTGTGCCAATTCTTTCAAGTGTAGTTTAATATTTATTTCTTCTGACCAAGATGGTCATTTAATGTACAAAAACTTTTAAGCCCATTCATAATGTTTGGCAAGTGTCTGATACACATATTTTAAAGTAGCAGCAATAAGCAACCAGATTTCCAACGACACTGAATTATTCTCTTTTTGTGCTTCTTCTCTGCTACGTATTTTATCAAGAGAAGCAGAATTGCTAAGAGATTTTGGTTTTTTAAAATAAGGCTATAATAATTCACCTATACCCATGCAGACATATTTATGGTGACAAGTGAAGACCTCCAGATTACCATGATAGGCTCTGTACCCATACAAAAATAACTTTAAATGTGATAGTATTCTAATGGCTACCTGCAGAATCACTTCTGAAATTTTTTTTTATGATGCTTGTCTAGGAGTAAATACACTCTAACCAGCAGACATCGTTAATGTTATTCCTATTTAATTTAAAGAGCAACAACGTAACTAATGAAAACAGACACAAACTCTAAAGTAACAAAGTTAAGAAAAAAGAGGGAAGAAAGAAAATACTGAAAATACAGAAAACCGCCAAGTTGAATTACTCAACTGGCTCAATTCCTTTATTTTTCAGAGAAAGATTTGTAAAATTTGATTCTGTGGAAATACATTGTACAACTCAATTAGAAAGTGACACTTTAATTACCAAGTATTGTCGTAAACTGAAATATCTTAAATCTGTTCATAAACTTTTAAAAATAGAATTTAATTTTATAATACAGTCATAATTTCGCCAATTCCTTTGGAAAACTACTCTTCCAAAGTGATTGCCTTATCTAAATTAAAAGCAGGTTCGCTTATGCTAAGTGTGAGATCCTGTGGGTCTATTTTTTTTAATCTGCAAGTTAATACAGAAGCACCATAATGCTGATCTATGTTAGGAAATTATAAACTACTGGAGCGTGAATTAGCAAACAAAAGTCTGAAGCTCTTATAAATAGAAAGAAAAGCTATTTAAGTAGCTTGATCTATTCTCTGGGCGATTTCAGTAATGCTTTTATTCTGTAACGATGACCGAGTTCCCCTAGTGATCTAGATTAACCTAATTTCCAAGGCCGGACCGTCATTTCTTTTGTTCAGGAACAGTTTGCCTTCCCGCACGACCCTAGAGTCTTCCTGCCTGCTCTCAGCGTCTCCCCGCCTCCCCGGCCCCCACCCGGGGGCGGCTGTGCGTGGGTTGGGGGCCCGGGTCCTCGCTGGGGTCGCAGGGCGCGCTCACCTTGACCTGACTCTCTGTCATCCCCAGCGAGTAGGCCAGGCGCGCTCTCTCGGGCCCCGCCAAGTATTTCGTTTGTTCAAAAGTCTTCTCCAGGGCGAAGATCTGCTGGCCGGAGAACGTAGGTCTCGTGTGTTTCCTCTTCCCGTCTTTGTCCAACAAGATAGATCCTTGATCTGCGGGAACCGACCACAAGCGGGTGAGAGCGGAAACAACTGGCCACAAGCGGCCCGCGGTAGGGGGCGGATTCAAAACAAGGTTTTGGTGGAGAAAGAAAGCTGCGGCGTTTTCCGAGAGCCACCGGCGCTCCCGCCGCCCCGCGCGTCTCCCGCGCCTTTGCGCGCCCACCTGTTTCCTGCAGGCCTCGCGTTCAGAACAGCTGCGGAGGCCTCCGTCCCCACGCGTGTCCCGCAGCGGAGGCGCCACCCTGCCCTCCGCCGCGCGGGCAGCACCCTTACTGGGGAGCAGCGGGGCGAAAGGCCACTCGCCTCCTGCTCCAGGCGCCCGCGGCGACGGGCCCCGAGCCCTCCGCAAGATAACTACTTTTACTTTTTTGTTCTCCTTGAACGCTTCCCTAACCTGCGACCGGGCAACAAAGGACTTCTTGTTTCCGCGCACAGAGAGGTGAATCGCCTCAAGTCTATCGCCCCCGCGCCGAGGGGGAGGAGGCGGGGACGTCGCCTTTGTTGGCGGCCCCAGCGCGGCCACCGGCACAGATACAATAGCGTCTCCCCGACACCCCGCCGCCGGGTCCCCCGGGAGCCTCCGCTCGCCTCCCGCGACTTCTGCAGCCGCCGCCGCTCAGCCACCGCCCCCAAGAAGGCCAGCGACTTGGGCAAACTTCGGGGAGTCGGTGGAAATCAAAGCAGAGTGTGAGAAAAGGGCCACGGGACGGATCCCGGCGCCACCTGCGAGGCTGGGGAGCTCGGCGGCGCCTTGGCCACTTTCCGGAGATCAGCGAGACCTTGGGGCGTCTCGGAAGGCCGGGCAAGGCCGTGACGGGATGGCTGGGACATTTTTCCCGGTCTGTGTCCCTTCACCTGCTCTTCCCCTAGCTCTTCCTAGCGTGCGGGTGTGGAGCGCCACTGTGGCCCCGTCGTGCGCGGACTCAGGATCCTGGGCCCTGGCCAGGATCGAGGCGGTGGGAAGAGTGGCCGGGTCGCCCCTGCTCCGGGCGCCACTGGAGACCCCAGGCCCGGGTGTGCTGGGGTGGGGGGTACCGAGGCGAGAAGGGAGGTGGGGGCTCCAGGGTGGAGACACGCATGTAAACACCCGCATTTCGCCCTGGGCCGTTTTCGGTTTGCAGAGGGCAGCGACCCGGGCTGGCAAGGGCGCAGCGGGGCAGACGATCCGGGATCCCCGCGGGGCGCAGTCCTGTCCTCCTTCCCACCTCCAACCCGGGCCGGGCCAGCTGCGTAACCCCAAGGCAGCAGGGCCGAGACGCGCACCCACTCGGCCCGCACGGGCCAGCTCCCGCGCAGCGCGGGGCACGAAGACCCTCGCGGACGCGCGGCCCGGCCTGAGCCA
>NW_004955474.1:5204579-5208959 GCF_000276665.1 Chinchilla lanigera | reverse complement strand
GCGGCCGCGCCGACCCGTCCTCCGCAGCAGCCGGACCGCGCGGCGCCGCGCCTGACAGCTCGGAGGAGGCGCTCGAAGGCAATAAAAGCTCGCGGCCCCCGAGCCGCTCTTTAGTGCGCACCGCGGGGCGGGCGCGCGGGGCCCAAACCCACAACTTTGAGGGACGTCACTCCGGGCGCGGGGGCGCGGCCGGGCGGGCCGCCGGTGGGTGGGGGTGTCCCGGGGCCTCCAATCGGACGCGGCCTCGAGCCTCGCGTCGCCCCTGGGGCCCGCCCACCAGGGAGCGCCGCGGCGTCGGATTCGCTGAGAGGAGGGGGCGTCGGGCCGCGCCCGCCTAGCTCCCGCCCCTAGCACCCGGTGGGCGGGGCCAGGAGGGGCGGGACACGGAGAGGGGGCGGCTCGGCCGCGGGGCCTCGGCCGTCTCGGTTAATTGTGCTAAATAAAGTGGGAAAAGGGAGGGAGAGTAGGGACAGAGAGCGTATTACTTTTTAAAGAGAAGTGTGATAAAATCCAGGCCTTTTATGGGAAAGCACTCATACTCTGCCCCCTGCACCTAGAGTGGAGCTGCACCCGGGAAAGCGGAGCGCACGGGGCAGGCGCGCCCTGCTGCTCCTCCCGCGGGGTTCACCGGAGCCGCCCGCTCCCCGGAGCTGTGCGGATGAACTGGTTGCTCCTGAAGTCTGTACAGCTCGGTAATGCCCTGTAGGCCGAAGCACGTCCTCTCCCGCCGTCCGCCTCCGCCCCTCTCCGTGCTCTCCCCTCCCGGGTCCCCGAGCGCTGTCGTTTCTGGGTTCGCTCAGTTCTCAGCAAGGAGATCCGCTTCTCGGGAATCTCTGTCTCCCGTGCACAACTCTCCTCTCTTTCCTTTGCTTATTCGTACTCGCTTTGGGCTTGCACGGAGGCAAGAGCCCCGGGATTCAAGCGGAGACGGGGTGCAGAAGCTTCTTGTGCCTCCCGGGCTCCATCCCGGGGCTGGAGCTGCAGGGGGAAGTTACTGGCCTCAGTTTGTGGCGCCGATGTCCAGGGTCTAGGCGTGGACGGTTGTTCTCACTGCTTCTACGCCCTGGCCGGCTTTAAGTTCCCCTCGGAGTTGAACTGTATACCTAGGCGGAAAACTCTCGGACAGTTTTGAGAGCTAGGTTATTCAGGTAATGCGCCACAGCAGTTTGGATGAGATCCGTAAGTCCATACTTACTGAGCAGAGCACAGAAAATCCCACAATAAACGGCCCAAGGACGGCACTTCAGCAGCCCCAGGATGGACGGGTTTGGCCGCGAGGCTGTGGCGGCGCAGCGGGAAATCGGGAGGGTTCGCTCTCCTCCAAACCTGCGTTTCCAAAGCTCGGTCTTTGCAGAGTGGGTCTCTGGTCGAGCTTGAGGTTTGGGGTGCAATATGGATTGTTCACCTTGTGCTGCTCACCTTGACCTACAAGGGGTCTCCTCCTCCTTTCTTTATTAAGTTCGAGGCCTGGACAAACGCATCATTTCGTAGACTTTGAGACCGCCCTGGGGAGAAGGACGCCTTTCCCCAGTGTGTGCTATGCTGAGGAGTCTGGCCAGGACTCCAGGACTCGGCCGAGTAGGCGCCGGCTGCGTCTCCCGTGGGTGCCAGCACCGGCTGCTCCCCACACGACAGGAGGGGTCGGCCGTGCCCCTCCCAGCAGCTGGGGCCCTCAGGAAGAGAGCGGAGGGAGTGTCTCCCTCAGAGGCACACAGGGCTCTCGGATCCTCCGGCGCCGTCCTTGCGTCCTCGGGACCCAAGGCAGAGAGGCTGGTGAACCCGGAAACTTCAGCCTCAAAAAGTGATCCCTCTTTTATCGCCTGGAAATATTGTAACCGGGAAAGAGGTTTTTCCTGTGGACAACTCGATGTCTACTATGTTAAAAGGGACACACAGAAAACCGAGGAGGTCGAGTCTATCCAACTCTAAATGCACTCTACCATCAGCCTGTGGCTGCGAAGCTGGCCAGAAAGGAGTTTCCTTCCCTTGCTTGTATGCGTCGTTCACACGGCAGAACTAAAATAATGTTGTTAATGTAACCGTACAAATTCTGGGGTCTGTGCACCTTCATCCCCGCGGGAATCTCAGGGTCTGTCCCAGCTAGGAACCAAGGAAGAAGGCGCGAAGGGAGGAGGCTGCCTTGCCCTGGGGAGCGAGCGATCACAGGGCCTGGGCTCCTGCCGAAGTGAGACCACCAGGACGAGCCCCGCACAAGCCTGCCTCGAGGCCGATTCTGGCTTGGTCTCCTTTGGGGACCCGGGACCTCCACACCCTCTTGCCCAAGACTGAGAATGGACGATTTCAACCACCCCAAGAATGGAATGTGGGCCCTGCGGTAGCGACGGCCCGCGCAGCCCTGCACTGTATGAACACGTAGGGGGGTGCACAGATTTGCACAAGTGCGTACATGTACGGGGCGAGGGGAGACTGTTTTGAAGCAGATGATACGCATTGTATTTGAAAACTAAATGACAGCTGTTTGGCAAATCCCAGGTTGCAGAAAAAGCTCCCAAGTGTAGGCGTGGGGAGGAGACGCCCTGTCCCCAGGTGCCCGCCTCAGCCACTCCTGGGCGGCGCCTGCACTGTCCACTGGGCCTCCCGCCCTCACCCAGCTCTGGACTCACATACTTCCGATTCAAGTTGAAGAGGGGACGTTAAACCCAGGGTGGCTCTCAGGAAAAGAGTCACAGAAGAAAGACCTCAGCTACCTGTGCGTATATCCAGCGCCGGGAGAGGATAACCATTGTGCCCCAGATCTGCCCATTCAGACCCCTGGGTACAGCCAAGGTCTACACTCGAGAAAAGAGGAGCGGGACAGTGGGGAAATGAAGTGTGTTTCTCTAGAACGTGTTTGGCTGGATTGTCTGGGTGAGCTTACTTTTTATAAGTTCGCGTTTGCGGTACACAGTGAAGCCATCTCTCTCGGGAGGTGGGTCCGTGTGCACACCGCGCCTTCCTTCTCTCTCGCCCACTCAGGTCTCTAGATCCCCTTTAGAGCCGTCTCACAGCGAGTGGGGGTTGTGGGGGTCGGGCCTGCAAGACGGCTGGGTTCCAGTGCACGCTAAGGTAGGGGTCGAGCCAGTGGCTATGCAGAGGCGCCAGGGGAGAGCGTGCCCGAGCCTGGCCCTACCCAGCCCCGAAGAGAGAAGGGGAGGAAGGCGTGCGTGTCTCTGGAACCGGATCGTGACCTACTTCTGCTGGCCGAGAACAAGGACGAAGGCGCCCTTTGAGGAAAGACGCAGAAGAGAGGGGTTAACAAACGCGAGTTTGCAGAACGCTGCAGGATCCTAAGCCGGCCCTGGCCGGGGAGGCCATACCAAGCGAGAGGGCAAGCAGCGAGTGTAGACGCCTCGCGGGTCCCCACGGAAGAGCTCGGGCCTCTCCCTCCAGGACTTCTCAGGACATATCTCCCTGCATCCCTGGGGACTGATGCTGGGCGGCTCGAGAAGATGGAAAATAAAAAAGTTCAGAAATATTTGTAATACCAAAAGCCGAGTCCAGGAAAGACAGCAAATGTAAGAACATGCCAACGACTTCCTCCTATCTCTGTGCGCAAGCAAACGCAAACCTCTTCTCATCTGAACATGAAAACACCCTGCGCGCGCGTGCACGCCCGTTCCCGAAGCATTTCTCTTTGTGAGACCCCTTGCTCCCTCACCCACTTGCTTTGCAGGGCTTCTCGGAGGGTGGGGGCTGGCGCGCAGTCCTGGGCTTGAAGGAACGTCTGTTGGTTTCCACAAGTAATTTACACAATAAAACACCAGTCCAAGGTGCATGCACCAGATTTAAAGGTATCCGATGGCAACACCCGTGGAAAATGCATACCCATACTTGAATAACGTCCACTGAGCATGTTTTTCAAACGACTCTCAGCGCTGGCTTTCCTTGCTACGCCGCTACAAGTTGTGCCCCCGGCCTGCGCGTGCGCGTGTTGCTGCTTTCGTTCGCCGCGTGCGCGCGCGTGTTCAGCTCCAGAGAGAAAAAAGTTCCTTGCAGCGCGGCTCGGGTTTGAGTGCTTTGCGCCTCTTTCGCTGAAACCTGGGCAGTGATCTCCCTCTAGTGGCAGCAAGCTTCCTAGCGCCTCACCGATCGGGTGCCTTCTTCCAGGCGCGCTCGTGTCCTCAGCATGGGACGCGCCTTCCTGGGCACCCCGGGCTGTTGGATTAACGTTTGCTTGACTTTTTAAAATCAGTTTTTGTAGGTACATCTTAGATATACACGTTTCCTTGATTTTTTTTATTTTATGGGGAAAAAAAAGTAACAGAATAGCCAAACTCACAAAATGAAATTTGGCTGTGAAAGTTCTTGCGTTAATCTAGGTAGCAAAACCCTTCCAAAATGAGCATTTAGACTTTAAATCTTTCCTCCTCACCTTTCCTG
>NW_004955474.1:5165403-5203829 GCF_000276665.1 Chinchilla lanigera | reverse complement strand
TGGGTTTAAACTTGCCATTTTCCTGCCCCAGCCTCTCAGAGTGCTGGGGTTAGGGGCACATGCTGCCACCACAGACAAACCATCTTGCATGGCAATTACTCCAGCGGCAGGTTCCTGCCTTGATTCTGCTACTGTTAATCCCTTCAGATACTCAGGTGCTTGGGCATCGGTCCTTGGAATTATACAACACAATAGTAATAGCTAAGCCAAGCATTTCCTGAGTGCTTTACAGTGTTGCTTGAACTGCTGTATGAATGAGGTGCTGTAAATGTCCACATTATAAAGAATGAAATTAGAGCACAGAGAAACTTGCTCAAAATCATACATCTGTTAGCTGGGGAAGCTGGAATTTAACACCTTAGCAGTCTGGTTCTAGACTGTATGCTGTTAATCATCATATTATTCTGCTCCTCTGATAACTTGTCTTTTTTAAACACAGCTTTTAAAAACATGTGACAGAATGAGCTGGGGATGGAGCTTAGGGTGGGACGCTTACCTACCTGCAGCTCAAGGCCCAGGGTTCAATCCCCAGTGCCTCGAAACGACATGCCTGTGAAGGCAACCTGAATATGATTAATTGGTGAGTAAATATAAAGCAAACCCATGCATATTCATTACTGAAGAAACCATAATTCATATTTTCTTAGATAACAAAAACTTCAGAAGGATTTTGAAGTTTACTGAATTCTTCTTAAAATTAGTCAAATAAGAATTTAATTTCTGAAAATAAATTAGGTCTTGGTTTATCTGCAAGTGAAATATTTATGTTTCAAAGTAGTCTGTAGACTTTCTACTAGCAGTTTTAGGTATTCTAATCATGAAATAGGTGATAATAATGTGCAATGCTATGTAAGAGCCACCTATACTACACACAGAATGAAATGACCAGACCTATCTGTAGAATCGCAGTAAAAACAACAGCAGCACATGCAGGCTGCTGACAGAGATCCGGGTGAGTGGCATTGGCATCTGAGTGACTTCTCAGATGAGGAGCCGGGCATGCAGCTTAGTGGTGGGGTAGCAACAAGCAGAGACTCTGGAACAACACCCAGGATTTGGAGGCAGATTTATTTACCTCGATGGGCACTGATCAGGATCACTCCCACAATATCAGGCCCTGACCTCTGGTGGTCTAGGGCTTATATGAGATAAGCAAGCAGGAAGTACAGAGGCAGAATGGCTTGTCAATTGGGAACTGGTTTATACAATGTGCATCATAGTGACCAGCTATGTATCACAGTGACCAGCTGTTTCTAAGAGACAGAAGCAACTGGAACTGGAACAGGAACTATTACCTGGGCAACTAAGAAACTGAAGTATACTGGCTGGGGGCGGTGTTTTTTGGTTATATTTTCCTCCTTTTTTAGTTTCCCCAGCAAAACTTTGCTGGGCATGGTACATGTTATTTTTTTGAGACAAGGCCCAGCTAGAAGCAATAATATTAGTGCTGTCAGTGGTCCTAGCCAAAGTCCCCAAGACTGAAAGTTTTTTTTCTTTCTTTCTTTTGTCTTTTTGAGACAGGGTCTTGCTATGCAGTTCAGGCTGGCCTTGCGCTAACTTTGTAGTCCAGGCTGGTCTTGAACTCACAGCAATCCTCCTGCCTCAGCCTCCCAAGTGCTGGAATTACAGGCATGCGCCACCATGCCTGGTTGAAATTTTTTTTTTTTTTAACCAGGAATTTGTGGTTTGCTTCCCTTATTATAGGATTTCTCCTTAAGCTGACTTTGACAAGGGAGTGAAGGAGCTAATTTGATCTAGAAAAGTGTCCAGTATGCCTTGAATGCTTAAGTGTTTGATTGATTGTTTTATTTGGGGGCACCCATTTATAGAGTTTAAGGCAAAAATTACAACTAGGAGGGAGGCAGGGAAGCAAGGACGGGAGCAGGCAGCCTAAAAAGACATAGAAATCCAGGGGAATAGGCATGGGGCAGTGCTGTGAACAGTGTCCTCAGGCTTCAACCATGCACTGACCTGTCAGCATCCGCCGGAGTGACAGGAACAGGGCTTTGAAGGCATCATCTTCAGAGTGAGCTGTCTGGTCCAGGTAAACTTTTTAGTAGACTGCAGGCTGAATTTCTGAAACTTGTAGAGGTAGTTAATATGTATCCGGATTATAGGTGTGTGTTACAAGTTGTTTTTTAACTCTTTTAGGCTTTGTGGTCTGTATGCTGTATGTAGCTTTTGTTTAATTTAGTTTTTGAGTTACATTTGCTATAAATGAAGGCCTGTCGCTGTTGCCAATGGTCAAGGGTAGGCCATATTTAGTGATGATCTTTTATAGCAGGACCCTATACACTTTTATTATTTTTTCACATGGATAGGGAATGAGAGATGGGGGCCAGTGACACAGACACTGAAGCCTGAGCTGGCTGCAAGGGTACAGGTGTCAGCACAGTGGCTTGAGCTTGCAGAACATACAATGGGGGCAGGTCTGCTGGCTGGGGTTGATGTTTCAGTCAGTTGGATCCCTAGAGGGGGCTCAGGCCTCTGGACCAGATTATTTTGCATCATTGATGGCAGGTTTCCAAACAGCAGCAAGAAGCCATTTGCTGTGCAGATCATCCCCGTAAGAGAATTTTGGCTAAAACAGCTTTGTCCAAGGTGACCACAGCATACTTAGCCTGTCTGACTTTATTTCTAACAGAGCGATTTCTATCCATAAACAAGGTGTACTCAGCATTTGGGGGTTAGTCTGATCAGCCTGAGAACAGTTTATCAGACAGTGCCAGGCAGTCATGGTCTGGTGGGCCCAGCTCTGTGGGCAGGTACGTGGCAGGATTGAGTGATTTTATTGCCACAAAAGTCAGGTGAGGATTTTTGCATAAGAGTTCTTGATAGGGGGTGAGATCCAGCATAGCATGTGGCAACTGGACAGTTAGGTCTTGTCTTAAAGTGAGCTTGTCAACTTTTTCGATGAGGGCAGCAGCTATTAGAGCATGGAGGGAAAGGGGGAGGTAGCCCTCAGTGACCAGATCCAAGTATTTGCACAGGTAGACCATCAGGTGCTCCCAGGGGCTGACAGTCTGAGTAAACATCACTGTTTTTGTGAACTCAAGGATCCAGATTTTATAGAAGCCAGCAGCTTCAAGAAATTTGTGAAATTTTTTTTTTCCTCATAACCACTTTTTGCCAGATATTATAGCAGACGTTTTGTGTTTTTTTCAGCAGGCAGCTTGAGTGTCATTCTGGGAAACTAGTGAGGCCAACTGTGAGGGCTTCTCCACGAAGGGTAAACAAGATTTTGAACCTCTGGGAGATTGAGTTCATGTCATTTGCAAAGAGGGGCTGGCTGACAAGAGCCAATCGAGGGCAGGAGAGAGCATTATTAGATTCAGGCAAGTGTACCAGCAGGCTGTGGGTGGCAGAAGACAGAGGCAATGTGTACAGAGGGCAATTGCAGTGGCATTGGAAGCTTGGAGATCTTGAACTGGCTTTACAGGCAGGAGAGGAGTATTTTAGCAGTGTGGCAGTCTATAGTATTTGCTCCAAGGACTGTAATAGAGCCAAATTTGTTCTCAGATCCTCCCCAAAAACTGTAGGAGAATTTTTAACTCCTCATGGCAAGTGAGTTGGCCTTTTATTTCAGGATTTTCCCAGTTGAAAGGGCTTATGGGAGCAACTCAGAAACAGAGGAAGCCATCTTTTCTGTGTTGTTGACAGCATAGAGATCTTGTCCAAGGTGATTAACAATCTACCAGGGTGATGTGTGGCTGGATGCCTATTGGTGTTTTCCATGACATCTGATAGCAACGGGGATCATGGATGAGGCAGCATGGTTTAATGTCCAGGCTTGGAGATGAGTCTTTAGTCTGTACCTCTGGAAGGAGAGTTTTCAGAACTTTTAGGATTGTGGTTATCTGTCTCAGACTGATGCAGACATCATTTTCCTCTTGAGGAACAGTCAAAGTTGAATGCTCAGGTTTAAGTGAGAGGGAGGCTGACTGGCATAGTGTGAAGGAGATGTCCTCCCAGGCTGTAAGTCTGTGCCTGGCAGAAGGAGTGAGAGACAAGAGCCCCAGTTGCCCCAGTGATGGTAACTTTCTGATAGAGGGACTTTTAAAGGCAGAGTCCTGTTCCACTGTCTACCAGGAAAGTCACAGGTTTGCTCCCAACTTTTGCAATGACCGTGGGCTCTTGGGGGCCCAGTTTGATAGAGCTCAGTCTGTCCTACCTATTCAGGCCATAGAGGGTGCAACTCATTTGTCAGTGCTAACAGTGCAGTTTTTCCTCAGTTGAAATGTGGAACTCATAATGCTTAAAATTTTTTATGTTCTGATCAATTTTGCTTGCTTGTGTCTGGTAATCTGAGCAACTGATTTGAAGATAGCAATATACAGTGGAATTTACAATGGTGAACTCCTACCATCTTAACTAGTGAAACTCTGTATTATCTCTAATGTTTTATCTAATAATTATTTTCTTATTCTCTTTAATGGTTTGAACAATCTTCCATTCTTACATCTGGTAATCTGAGCAGTGTAGTTGAGGACAGCAATATGTAATAGAACAACCACTGTTAATGCATATTATTTTGTCTTGAAACCCTGTATCACTTTAAGTGTGCTGGCTTTGATTTGTTTATGTTTGTGATACTGGTGTGCTGCTCTTGTTCTATTTTTTGTTTGTTTCCTATTTACTACTCTTTTTTAAAAAAATAAATATAAATGAAAATGAAATGTGGAACTTAGAAGAAATTGTTGACAGTTATCTCAAGTGGGCATTAAATGACGCCATCTGACCAGGATAGGCATGTAAATAAAAGGTTCTGGAGGGAGGGCCTCTGTGGCCAAATGCGGGCAATGGCCAGCTGGAACCAGTTCAGCCAGCTGGAAGTAGATGAGTCGGGAGTGGGGAGTGAAGCTATAAGTGTTGGTAGCAACTGCAGCAGCCAATGAGGGTGCCAAGGCGGAATCCTTAGGAAGAATGGGCCACTTTCCCTTTATTTTTCTTTGAGATGCAGGGAGCAGTTTAGTTTTATTTCTCACTTTGTAAAAGCCCCTTTCCCTGCAGTCAGGGACTGTGGGTTTTAACTAACTAGATTCCATTCTATCTCCGTAAGTGTATATTGTGTATCCTTGAATGATGACACAACAGAGAACAGGTGGGTGCCCCTCAGAGACCATTCAGATGCCTGCTTGGCCATGCCTCTCATGGGGACTTAGGCACAACTCAGCTAAGGAAGGTTTGAGGCCTCCGTTATGCCATATGTCAATTGCCGCAGAACCGCAGGTGAGGGCCCAATCAGCCACTTCACCAAGTGCTTCCCAGGCTTGGTGCACAGATGGAGCAGCTTATGCTGTCGGTTTCACTCATTCATACACTCATTCAGCAGGCACTCAGAGGTTAAACGTTTTAACCCACTTCCCCCTGAGTGTGGCCTTAACTAACAAGAGTTCATTAAGCTTTTTTTTTTTCCTTGAAATGAGCAAGACTGACAGACTGATTAACTGGGACTCCCCAGGAGTCTTACCAGAATAAAGCAGACAGGCAGACAGACAGACAGATTGTGTCCTTCTCCCTTTGGGATCTGATGTGAGCCATTTAAGCAGGGAGCAGGAATTCTCCTTCAGACCTCCACAGGGACTCAAGATATCTTGAGGGTGCACCTTCCTGGCAGAACCAAAAGAGATCCCCACCCCATCCTGGAAGGCCATGACCAGTGATTAAACAGGTCAGCATGGCCAGTCTTCCTGGCCAACACACCAGATGCAATGGCAAGCAGAAACACTGAAATGACATCCAGGATTTGGAGTCAGATTTATTATTCACTTCCAAAATATCAGGCCCCTATCTCTG
The DNA here is from genome assembly GCF_000276665.1 of Chinchilla lanigera. Lineage (NCBI taxonomy): Eukaryota > Metazoa > Chordata > Mammalia > Rodentia > Chinchillidae > Chinchilla > Chinchilla lanigera. The sequence goes on along the minus strand of NW_004955474.1, from coordinate 5,198,033 downwards.
GTGGTCTAGGGCTTTTATATGATGCACAAACAGGAGGCACAAAGGACAGACAGAACAGCCTGGCAGTAGTTCTTCTGATTAGCTAGCTGGGCGAGATCATTGGATACAAGGGTAGATTAATGATCATCAGTTTATGCAGCTTGGTACAATGATACAATCAGGCATACTGTATGTTTTGTTATACTCTTGTGGTTACAGGGGTCAAGACAGTAATTACAAAGCCATGAAGCAGTTACAGAGCTAGGCAGTTTCAAAACAACAAAGTTTTAAAGAAGAAAAAATTTGTCTTGTACAGTTTTTCTCTTTCAGCAGAGCACTTACCTTGCACACACAAGGCCCTAGTTTGGTCCCAAGCTCAAAAAACTAAACAGAGCAAAACTGATGAAAGACTCATGAATGAAATAAATTATATTCTTCTCATTTTTTACATGGAAGTTACTTTCCTGGATAATTTAGTGTTTATGGGAACTATATAAAAATGCTCTGTGTTTATGTATAAAACACCTAACTTTTCACTCAGTAGTAACAAGTAGGCTTCTCACCTCATAATGTCCATTGGGAGATTTGAAAATTGTACTGTTGGTAGGAACATGCCATGCATTACAGGATGTCTAACCTCCCTGGGCTGCCCTACTCACTTACTGCCAGGACTGCCCCTAATCAGTCTGGCCAGGGAAAAGCACACTCAGATTTGCTAAATCTACTGAGAACTACTGTTCTACTCATCTAGAACACCGAGAACAACTGTTCTCCTATTCTACAACACTGAGAACTACCGTTCACTGTTCTCCATTGAGAACTACTGTTCTAGAACACTGAGACCTACTCTCTCAATATTCTACATTAAGAACTATGGTTCTACTGTTCTAGAACTTTGAGAACTACTTTTCTACTCACCGAGAACACCAAAAGCTACTTTTCTGGAAGGCAGTTTTAAAAATGCTTTCACATATTTTAAACTTACTGAGCAGTGTCATATATGTATCTCACTGAATCCTCTCCCGAATCTGTGGGGAAGACATATTGCTGCCATTTTAAGGATTAGGAAATGGGAGCTCTGTGAACAAAGAGTTAAAGTTGCTCATCATGGCCTGAAGATCTCCCAGACATATCAACCTTTCCTCATTCATAAAATGAACATATATGATATTTATTTAGCAAGCATAATGTTTATGTGAAAACATGTCTTAGGTTAGGTTGCTATAACAAAACACCAGAAACTGCATGAGTCAAACAATAGGCTTTACTTTCTCACACTTCTGAAGATCAAAGTGCCAGCAGGTTGGGTTCCTGACCTAAGCTCGGGAAGCCTTGCATCTTCTTGTTGTATCTTTATATGGCAAAAAGAAAGGAGAGAGAGAACTTGCGTATTCTGATCTCTTCCTTTCCTAATAAAAACACAGATCGCGAATGTGAGCTCTACCATCACGACCTCATCTACACATAATTACACATCTACATATGATGAAGGCTGACCTTTCAGTAACCTGGGAGAGTCTACTGCATCCAGCTTGGCTGTCTAGTCCTGGGCTGTGCCCTCTAGTGGCCACTAGTTGCATGTGATTTAAACTTGAATTCATTAGAATCAAAAGACAGTTCCTGGGGCTGGGGATTTAGCTCAGCGGCAAAAGCGCCTGCCTGGCATGCGCAAGGTCCTGAGTTCGGTTCCCGGTACTGGAGAAAAGCAAAAAAAAAAAAAAAAAAAAAGACAGTTCCTCAGTGAAACTGCATTTCAAATGCCCAATAGTCACTTATGGATAGTGGCTCCTACACTGTAGGGCATAGGTACGGGACCTGTCCATCATTGTGCTTGAAGGCCTGGGAAGGACCCTCTGTTCCTCTCTCTTTCCTTCACTCTCTCTCCCTTTCTATTCCCTTCCTGGCAGAGTTATGGTTTGTGCCTGTATGTCCTCCCAAATCCTCATGCAGTCATGGGGTGGGCTTTTAGAGTTTTGATTGATTGGATGTAAGTGCTACACCTGCTCTGGGGTGGATAGTTTGCATATGTAAAAGAAAGAGGCTTGCTCTTCTCTGCCACAACTCCCTTTTGCTCTTGTTGCTTTGCTGTCTTCTGCCACCATGAATGTTTGCCCTCTGCCATGTGCCAGTCTGCCTTGGAGCCAGCCAAGTATGGACTGAAACCTCCACACATTGTGAGCTGAATAAACCTTTCCTTCCTTAATTCTGGGCGTCAGGTATTTTGTCCCAGCAATGAGAGAAAAGTAACCCAGACAAGAAGTTTTGCCTCACCACTCCTCTCTCCCAGGATGCTCTGCTCACCACAGGCCTAGGAGCGGTGGCACTAAGCTGCTCGGTGCCTAGCTTGCCCTGCTTCTTCATTATTGAACTTTATGGCTTACACATCTTCTCTCCTGTCAGACCATGGGCTCCTCAAGAGCAGGACTCAGGCTTATCCATCTTTGCATGCCCATACCTGGCTCAGTACTGGCACAGTCAGGACCTAACACTTACCAATCAACACCATCTCACGTACAATTTCTTTCTAATCTTGATCATGCATGTGTGACTACAAGTGAGAGAGTGTGTACTCCTGCACACCTCAAATGTGGCTATGATTAATTTTGAACTCCAGATTATAAATTATATTTAAAATATTGGGCACTTATTAAATCTGCTTCATGTACCCAGCGCCCTTGTGGAAATTTAACAAATAGAAGCAGCACAGCTCTTGACCATGACCTGGTTCCATTGTCCCAGGAGAATGCAGGTGCAGTACATGAATGTTGGGATATCTTTAGACAACACTTCTGAAAATGTTAGTTCTCCTCAAATTCCCCTCTAACTGTGCTACCCAATGCTTGGGTTCTTTTCACAAGAGATCGTTCATTAATGCAGGATCAGCCCAAGGAAGGAACCACAGGCATCTTACCAAGCCCTTGGGAGAGTCAGGCCTAAAACACATGGACATAATGTGCTGAAATCAGTAATAGATGGCATTAACCCCTACCAAAAATGGTGGGAGATTTAGATTCCCCTAAGCCACTCTTAGGAATCCCATCTTAACAGCCTTAAGGCAAAGGCAAATACAACTGTTCAGAAGCTTGAGGGGAAAATGTCTTATCTATAATCAGTGCCAGTCTCAGCTATTTTGACCCATCTTGAATTGAAATTGGCATGAATTAGGATTTAGGGGTCTTAGAATTGTGTGAGCTTTGGTCAGCAGGTTGTTTAACCTTGGAGATCATAATTTTGACCTTCAAAGTGTTGGTGAGTAGTAGAAGCTGATTCAGGTTACTTCTGCAGTGACTTTCATTGCTCAGATCCAGTGGCTCTAAGGGGCCAAAAGCCAGGTGCATGCAAGCGGCTCCCCAAAGCAGACACCAGCCAGACTGGGGAGCTTGAGCTGGGAAACCAAGGCATCCACAAGTGTAATACCATTAGCTAGCTGCTATGGCTGGGCATCCCGGGACCCACTTTCCTACCTGAGGGCTTGTAGCAGGTTCTGCACTCAGATCATGTAGCATGTGTGCGATCACAGCTCATTTAGGTCCTCAATTTTAATCAGTCACAGTTTACATTACGCTGATTTATCACAGCCAAGTCACTTTCACAGCATTCATTTCCCTGGGCATCATAAGGCCCATAACAAGGGGTGGTCCAGTCCGTAAGGACTCTCAGCTGTTCATTATGGAAAGGATTGTGCTACAGTCAACACATCACAGGAGCTGACTAGAGGGAAGCTGTTGCTGCCCAGCTGTGATCTAGGTTATGAAGGTATCGATGGGCAAAAACAAACATGGTTAAGAGAAGATGAGAAAAATTTGAAATAAAACAGACACAGAAGCAGAAATGGTATTTGTTACTGGAGTACTTATTAACTTGTTTATTTAGGTGCTGGGGATTGAACTTGGAGCCTTCAGCATGCTAAGTGCATGCTTGACACTGGGACACACATCCAGGCCAATACCAGAGTTTTAAAAATAGCTTCTATTTCTAGGTTTAGGGAATATAATAAATGGAAAGAGTGCTGTATCAGGAGGCCACAGGCCTTGACACCAGCACTGAGTTTGATGAAAAAGTATGTCTACATAAAATCCTTGACACGAGTGCTCCTAGCAGCATTATTACTACTAGCAGGAAAATGGGAGCAAGTGAGTGAAATATACGTATGTGGGGAATGTGTGTGAACTTAAAGACATGGTACAAAGTGAAGGAGCCAGCCACAAAAGGCCACATGCATGATTCCATTATGTGAAATGGTTAATCCACGAGACGGAGAATTTGTGACCACTTAGGGGTGGGGCGCAGGTAAGGACGGGAGGGGAACAAGCAAGGGGAATAACTACTAATGGCTTTGGGGGCTTCCTTAGGGGGCATAGGAAATGTTCTAAAATTAGATTTTGGTGATATTTGCACAACTCTAAAAATACTGAAAGTTCATGAACTGCACAGTTCAAATGGAAGAATCTTATATGACATGTTGCTCAATAAAAACATTAAAAATAGAGATTGTGGAAAGCATCAAGAATATAAGCCAAGGGTAAGCACTCTGTTAAGTATGTGATCCTCTACCCAGGTAGAAGGTACCTTATTGCCTTCAACTAAGGAACTGGGCTGAAAGAGGAAGTGGCGAACTCCTAAGTGTTCAAGAGTGAAGATCCAAGGCAGCAGGGCATGAATGCCCTGGAAGAGGAAGAATAAATCAAAACATAGTAAAGTTATGTGAAAACAATATCACCACTTTATTTTTCCTTTGTAGGATTACTTTATGTTTCTTCTTTCTTTGTTCTTCTCCTTTTTTTGAGATAGGATCTCACTATGTAGTCCAGGCTGGCCTTGAACTCATGGTGATCTTCTTGCCTCAGCCTCCTGCGTGTGTGTCCTCATGCCTGGCTACTTTATGTTTCACACTGTAAACAAATGTAATTGGCTTGTAGAAAATAACAGATACGCATTTTAGACACATTTTGTTTCAGAGTCATAAAGTCCATAAGTCACTCCCCTGCTACCCTAGAGAAAAAGCAAGGCTGCGCAGAGGGCTTGCCCCCAGCATGCTGATGTCTTCTTACTGACTGCTGATTTCTCACTCAAAATCTGATTACCAGCTAGGACAACAGAACATAGAAATGTTATAAAGGTTTAATGTTTTCTCTCTTCTCCATAACTAATGCTGTAAGTGTGCTCATTATGAGATTCACTAAAGAGGAAAATTGAGATGTTGCAAGATTCTGGATAGCAGAATCTCTGCCAATTATGATGAATAATCGATGTCCATAGCTTGCCCCATAAGATTCTGTAATATCCAGGAGCTCCAACTGTGCTCCTGCTTCCTCCACAGCATCCTATGTTTAAAGAACTCTAAGAGGTCATTAAAAATACTTAATAGCATAAGCGCATTTAGTCTTATATTTGCAGACACTGGCTTGCTGGAGATATAGCTGTAAGACATTATCTTGAGCCAAAAAAATGAATCAGACATTTAATGGATGTGTGGAAATGGAAATTTTCTTGTAAAAATTACAAAAATGCAAGCCAATAATATATTAAATTATACTAAAGTGTATCATTAAAATTCTGACCAGGAATGCTAAGATCTCGTGTCCTTTTTCCCGAAGGATTAGGCATTTTGCAAAAGAATGCTTAAATAATGTTTGTTGTTTTATAGATTGATGTACCTCATGGGCTGTTCTACAGAATAGGTGGATTCACCTGATTTCATCATTTCTATACTTTAAGGACGTGGAATGAGGAAGCAGGACCTTGTTACCAAGTAGCCAGATCTATTTAGATCAAAATTTTAATTCCTGGGGCTGGGGATTTAGCTCAGCGGCAAAGCGCCTGCCTGGCAAGTGCAAGGTCATGAGTTCGGTTCCCGGTACCGGACAAAAACCAAAAAAAAAAAAAAAAAAATTTTTAATTCCTTACTGCAAAATATTAGAGAAGACATTCAAAACCCTAACTAGTCAAAGCAGTAGTTTATATCCTATGTCACTTGATGGAGTTTCATGGATTATTCCTCTTTTGCAGTATGATTTTTAACAAATTGTTCTTGTAGGGGGCTGGGGATTTAGCCCAGAGGCACAGCACCTGACCGGCAAGTGCAAGGTCGTGAGTTCAATCCCCAATACCGGAAAAAAAAAAAAAAAAAAAAAAGAGAACAAACAAATTGTTCTTGTTTTCATGTTGGAAGTACACAGTAAAATTTTGTCTTAGGTTAAAATGTAAAGTCTCTGGGAAGGCTGTACTGCGTGGCTGTGTATCATACAAGTGAAGGAGAGGCTATAACAACAGCAGCAGGGTATGGGAAGAGCCTGGGACTGCCCCAGCCTCTGGGGCTGAGAGCAGGGGCCAGGCTGGAGCACAGAGTCTTCCTGTGGGATAGAGTTGGAACACTGGAGTAGTTTTGATAAGCTCTTACTTCAGAGAGGTAGAGGTGGAAACCATCAGCACAAAGTTTCCAAGAGTCACATCAGCACCCAGGTCAGGATACACACAGGAAGTACCAGGACTGGGACATTTGTGAGTTTCCTAGAGTTAAGAACACAAACATACATTTTGTGTGGTCCTGTTTAGGAACAGCAAAGGGAGGGAGATGTCCCTCTCCTAACAGGGACTCAGCACACAGCCAGGCGGGTGTGTGAACGTCCTGCCCTGCGTGTGAACGCTAGAGGAGGAGGTTGGCAGCCAGCAGGGGGGCCATTGGCCCTGGCGCTTCCACATGCCAAGGCCTGCACTGAGATCTGGAAGTGGACTCAGGAGAGAGAATCCCAGCCCCTTTTGTCCATCCTTGTACCCTGTGGTCCCAGTTACCCACAGTCACCTGTGGTCCACAGATACTAAGTGGGAACCCCAGAAGCAAACAACTCTTAAGCCTTCAGTTGTGTGCCATGCGAGTGGAAAGATGCAACCTGCCCATCCTGCTCAGGCCACCCACCTTCCCTGTACCCAGTTCATCCGTGCTGTAGGGGCTCCCTGCCTGGCACTCACTGTGCAGCTATTGTCACTACATCCACTGTTGCAGGATCATGGATGGATGTCCAGGAGATGCCAGGGCACAATGCCCCCGTCGTTCACCTCATCTCAGGACATCACACCAGTGTCATCTCACCCTTCACAGAAGGTAAGGACAATAATATATGTTGAGAGAGAACAAATCCACATAGCTTCTGTTACAATATGTTGCCATAACTGTTTTACTATGATTGCCCTTTCTGTACCTAATTTATAAATTAAACTTTATCATAGGTTTGTGTAAATAGGAAAATTTAGTATATAGAGAGGCTCAGTATTAGCCATTGCAGGCCTTGGAGTTCATTCCCTGGGGGACAAGGCGTGGTTGCTGCCTGTATATCATTCCAGAAAAGTCACAGACCCTGGCCAATGGGAGGAAGAATGCAGTCACCACTGCATGTTAATTCTGTGTCCCTGGATCTAAACACTTCATCTCTACTGCAACCTATATTACCATTTTAAATACATTTAATATTCAATACATTTAATATTTTAATATATTTTAATACATTTTATATCCATTCTGTAAATAGTAACAATGATGAATTGTTAAGCACTCTTTGTAATCCTGTTTTGAAATTCATTTAGGCCTTAACATACCAGTTGCTTCAAAAAATACCTCTGATCAGTGGAACAGATTAGAAGATGCAGATACAAATCCAAGCATTCTCAGTCACCTTATCTTTGACATATAAGCCAAATATGTTCAGCGGAAGAAAGATAGCCTCTTTAATAAATGGTGCAGGGAAAACTGGCTTTCCACATGCCAGAGACTAAAACTAGAACCACGTCTATCACTATGCACTAAACTAAAATCAAAATGGATCAAGGATCTAAATACTAAAACAGAAACACTAAATCTACTGAAAGAGAAAGTAGGTATCTTGTAGACATAGGTGTAGGCAGAGACTTCATGAACAAAACCCAAACCACAAGTGAAATAATTCAAAGAATCAACAACTGGGATCTCATATTACTAAAAAGCTTTTGCACATCTAAAGAAATCACCAACAGAGTGAAAAGATAACCCATAGAGTGGGGAAAAAAATTTAGTCAGTTGTCCCTCAGATGAAGAACTTCTATCTAGAATATATAAAGACTTGAAAAAAAATCTAGCCCCCCAAATTCGAAGGCCCAATGCAAAAATGGGCATCTGAGATGAATACACACTTCTCAGATAAAGAAATACAAATGGCAAATAAATATATGAAAAAATGCTCAACATTATTGGTTATCCAAGAGATACAAATTAATACAACACTGAGATTCCATCTCACCCCAGAAAGAATGGCTAACATCAAGAAATCAACTAATAACAAGTGCTGGCAGGGCTGTAGGGAAAAAGAAACACTTTTCCACTGTTGGTGGGGGTGTAGACTGGTGCAACCACTGTGGAAATCAGTGTGGAGATTCCTCAAAAATCTAAGATTAGAAGTCCAATTCAACCCATTCCCCCCATTCCCCTTCTGGGCATCTTCCCCCCAAAATTAAAAACATAATACCACAGTGATATATGTGCACCCATGTTTATAGCAGCTCAATTTGTAATAGTTAAATCTTGGAAACAACCCAAATGTCCATTCACTGAAGAATGGGTAAAAAAGATGTAGTCTTCTCATAAAAGGGAGTAGTACTCATCCATCAAGAAGGATAAATCTGAGACTTTTATAGTTGAATGGATGCAACTACAGACCATACTCAAAAGTGAAATAAATCAAACTCACATGTGTAACCATGGTATTGCCTCCCTGGTGTGAGAAACTGAAAGAGTGAATAAGGTCTGAAATGCACAATACAGTTTGTGAAATGGGAAACAATTGTTCAAAAGAAAAAAGGAGCTAGGATGGGTAAAAGTGAAAGGAAGGAAGAGAAAAGGAAAAAAAAAAAACAAAGTACAAGATAGTTATAAAACTAGTTTCTCATTGAAAAGCAAGGTTTGTGCTAATATCGTTTGCAGATTTGATAAGCTCATATCCTATACATTGATTAACTACTTTAAAGATAACAATACTCAATGTATTAACTATTGTTATTCTCCTATTATTTTGTTATGAAATTTCCAGAGAAAAAGGAAAAAAAATACCTCTGGCCCCTCTCTCCCTTTAAGAGGCTCTGATTCTAAGAAGTCAGATGGTGGTGGCAGCTGATGAGAAGGGAGGCAAGAAAACTTCATTCCTGGGCTTGCAGTCATGGAAAAGGTGGGACAAAGGACAGCTCAGAGTGGAGGAGGGACCTGGGCCTTCTCTGTAGAAAGGCCACTAGGAGTCTCCTGGCATCCTTGCTTACACATTACATCACAAGCTACTTCTGCAGGAAGGGTCCTAAGATTTTCAACAAAAACTGTTTTATTTGGTTTTTATTCTAGGTTGTGGTCTTGACCTCAGATTAGCTAGGTAAGGAGAGGTACGACAGAAGCCACGAGGTCCCTCTTGACAGGAGCTGCCAGCACTCCGGTTCTCATGTAATAAGAGACCACTACCAGCACAAACCAGGGACTGACTGTATGGAACATGCCAGGGGCCTGTCAACAGGAAGTATGGGTGGGATTTCACCTGGAAGAGAATTCCGGAAGAGAGAAAGCTGTGAGGAGACACACAAAGCTGGGCCTTTGCACTTTTCAGTGGGCATTTGTGTGTTTCCTCTAAACCACGTATTCTTGTTCATCTTGGTAGACAGCTAGGAAGAAAGGGACAAGGAAGAAACTGAGGTGGCTAGAGAAGGAGAGGATGACAAAGTGAGGAATATCCATGAAGATGAGATGAGGTGGGAAGGTCAGCCACACCTTCGGGTGGAGGAGATGGAGGCGGGACTGGGTTTAGGAAACACAGACGTGTAGGGCAGGAGAGCAGAGGGAAGAAGGAAACTTCTATCAGATATGTGGGAAACAAATCTTCTGGAGAGATTGAAGGAAGAGATAGTACTGTGGAAAGGGAGAAGGTTCTATCTATCTCCCTGTGGAGATAAATCAGTGAATAGATTAGGAGGTGGAGAAAGGTGACTTAGTTAAGCTTCCCAGTCCCCTCTGTGAACTCTCCCAGGCCTGTGATTGGCTGGGTATCCCCCACTCCCCTCCCACACTGGGACGCAGACAGCCATGGCCTGAGTTGGTCCCATGCATGCAGAGGCTGTCCTTGCCTTCCCTTCATTGGCCATTCCTTGGTTCTTGTCCTTTTAGGTAGAGACCTGAGCTTGCTAGAGGAAGACAGCTCTGTCCGTCAGCCCTGCCATGTCTTGGGATATATGTCTGGTCCCCCATCCCATCCCACCCCACCCCAAACTCAAGGAGGAGTGTAACCACCAGAGCCATGTTACAGTGTGGAGAAGTGCAGATTTAATCCAGTGATGGTCTCCTTTTGGGGAGGGATTGGGACTAGATGAGGTCATGCCCGTGATGGAGTTCTGGTAACTAAGCCGAGGGAGGGAGATGCAGAGAGACAGGCACATTTCCTGTCTCTCACCATGGGACCTTGGGACTCTGCTTCCAAGAAAACCACCACCAAGGTAAAACAAATGGGACACCAGATTATGTACCTTTACTCCCCAGAACCCTGAGCCGAAATAAACTCTTTTTTCTTGTAAAGTTAACATGCCTCAGGCATTTCTTATAATATCCCAAAATGAGCTAATACACAAGTTTTGCAGAAAATATAGTCATTTTTATCTTTCATCTAAAAGATTCTTAGTGAATGGATTGTGGCTATGAGTATCTTTTACTGGTTAAAATATGGTTCTTATTTCTTATTTTTATCATTATCAGTACAGTTTGAAAAGTACAGTACACACTAAATACAGAATTTCTGAGAAATGACTTACATTTAAACCTATTACTCAGGGAAGGGGCTGGGGATTTAGCTCAGCAGCACAGCGCCTGCCTGGCAAGTGGAAAGTCATGAGTTTGATTCCCGGTACTGGAAGAAAAACAAAACAAAACAAAAAGAAAGTTTGCACAAACCTATTACTCAGGGGAAATACTTATAGGTTTCACCTAAAGAGCTTAATGACAATAGTGAATCAACCCAGGAGCTCCTAATATCCTCTTGTGTGAAGAATATTAATTGTGACTCCTAGCTAAGATTCTGCTTATAAGAAAGAAGTTGAAACTCAAAATAGTGATTCAACAAATGAGATCACATTAAATTAGAAAGTTTTTGCACATCAAAGAAAACTACCAACAATGTGAAAATAACTTACAGAATGGGAAAAAAATTTTGCCAGCTACTCCTCAAAGGGCTAATACCTAGAATATATAATGAACTAAAAAAGTTAGAACCCCCAAATTTAAAGACACAGTCAAAAATGGGTATCCTGAAATGAATAGACATTTCTCAGGTAAGGAAATACAACTGGCCAATAAATGTATGGAAAAATATTCACCATCACTTGTCACTTGAGAAATGCAAATTAAAGCAATATTAAGAGTCCATCTCACCCCAGAAAGAATGGCTATCATCAAGAAATCAACCAATAACAAAGCTGGTAAGGCTGTGGGGAGAAAGGAATCCTTCTCCACTATTGGTAGGAGTATAAATTGATACAACCACTATAGAAATCAATATGGGAATTCCTCAAAAAACTAAAAATAGAAATTCCATTTTGACCCAGATATTCTCCTTTTGGGTCTCTTCCCCAGAGTTAAAAATATCATACCATAGCAATACATGGGTACCTTTTTGCATAACACACAATTCATAGTAGCTAAATCTTGGAAACAGCCCATATGCCCATCAAAAGATGAATGGGTATAGAAGATGTGGTATTTATAGACAGTGGCCTACTCTGCCATTAAGAAGGATACACTTGAGTCCATTTGTAGGAGAATAGATGCACCTTGAGACCAAAATGTTAAGTGAAGTAAGTCAGACACACAAGCCTGTACATTATACGATTTCCCTTGTATGAAAAGATTTGATAAGAAAGAGGAAAGAAAGAAAAGAGAAAGAAAAAAGTAATTATATTCTCAGTAGTTTTCTGCTGTCAAACCCTGGTTTCACCCTAGTACAATGTAAGAGCTCACTTGGCAGGATTTATATTTCCTTGGATATGTTACAGATCTTTGCTGTTGTGAGCATGGTCCATTTTGAAAGAAAAAAAAGTGAACTTCTAGAATAGGAAAATCTCTGAAGATAGAGAGCAGCTCAGCGGTTACCTAGATTTAGGGGGGAGGGGTTGGAGATGACAGCTGGTAGATACAGTGTTTGACCTGGGATGGCAAAAATGACCTAAGCTTGATCATGCTTGTGGTTGTACAATTCTGTCAGTGTGCTGGGGTCTGTTAAGTCTTATATTTTAGGTTTACAAATTATGTGGTATGCAGATTTTTGGTTTAATAAAGCTGTTTATGAACAAATTTTTTAAAAAACACAAAAGAGCATCACTACAGTGGCCTTGCCCTGTAATCACCATACCTCAACACAGGTCATAACTTACTGTTTTCAGCCCCTGAAAGTTTCACCTGCAGAAGAGTGATCTTCTGAGTACTATGTTTACATATTACACTAGTCATAAAGGATAGAAACACTTTTTTAACTAAAAAGAAGTAGATTTACCCATTGTGGACTTATCCACTGTACTGGGACAACATCCTCTGAGCTATTCATTTATGTCTCTTTCCCCTGCTTCAGGCAAGCAGCTCCTACCAGCAGGTGCCCTTTCTACAGACAGAAGAAGCTGCTACTTATAGAAAAAGGCATATTGTTCCACCAGTTGATTCAAATGCATAAGAAATAGTCACCCAAATGACTACCAGTGTCAAGTCACAAATTTAGATTAAACTCTGAGCGGAGTGAAGCACTTCTCAGCATGCAGAATAGAAAGCTAGGGCTGGACCCGCCTTCTCCACCAACACATGTGGAACCATCACTGGGAATTTCACCTGGAGTGCTTAGTGGAGCCAGCGGGTAGGGGGTGATGTGATTTATATTTTTAGCCCTGACTAATGCCATAGTTACTTGAAATATGATATGCTTCCACACAACTATATTTTTACAACTAACATTTTCCCTTAACAAAGATAAGATATCATTCATATCCTGTAACTAACTCAGTTTAATGTCATGAAGTTAGGCTTGGAATAAATTAGTTCTACAAATGGAATTTTAAGTACGGGTAAAAGCATTGTCGGGGGAGCACAAAGCAGTTTCTGAACAAGGGACTGAAATTTAATAAAGGCAGTGTCCACAACGCAGAGAAGGACACGAGTAGGCAGGTCCAGCATGGAGGAGCCTGAGCTCCACCAACCACGCAGCAGACATAAGCTGCCAGGCGACCCGGCTTCTCTGCGCACTCAGGTGCCCCTTCCCGTGTCTGAGTGGGAGGAAATACTGCTCTGAGTCTGCCTTTGAACTTTCCCTGAACCCATGTCTTAGCCACGTGGCTGTCTCTGGACACAGTACCCGACACTCATGCTTCCAGGAGGAGAGGTTTATTTTGGCTCACGTTCTCAGCCCATGGTCAGCAGGCTCCAAGGTGGGGCAGCATGGCGGAAGGGTCTGGCACAGGACAGCTGCTCGCAGCCCGGCAGCCAGGCGGCAGAGAGAAGGGAAGACGCACCCTTCTAGGTCGTGGTCCTCTATAACCCACCTCCTAAAAGCAAGTTGGCTACGGGTACAAATTCATCAATGAATGAATCCACCAATGAGTGTATCACCCCTTGGTCCAACCACCTTCCACACAAAGAGATGAGCAGGGGCACACTAGATCTAAATAACAGCACTCCAAAATCCTCAGCTTTAGAAAATTTGACTGTGATGTTTTATGTGGCAAGCCAGGAAACACGGAGCATGAGCATGCACGCACACACACACACACACACACACACACGCACACCACACACAGATGATATACTCAAATGTTTTCTATATTAGTCTGTAACATGTCAGCCTTGTAATTCTGGTTAAGTCACATGTTATGGGTTGAATTGTATCCTCACCCAAAATTCATATGTTGGTGAAGTTTTAACCCTTAGTAACTTAGTCCTTATTTAGAGATTACGGGGCCAGGGATTTAGCTCAGTGGCATAAGTGCCTATGTAGCAAGCACAAGGTCCCAGGTTTGATTCCCAGTACCAAAAGGGGGGGGGGAGGAGAGAGAGATTATGGAGAAGTAATTAAGTTTAAACAGGGTCATTAGGGTGGGCCATAATCTTATATGGCGGCTGTTCTTGTAAATGGAGGACACAGATACACCCCAAAGGGAGAGGATCTGAACGGACATGGGAGAACACAGCCAGCTGCAAGCTAAAGAGGTGCATCTCAGCCGGATTCTGTCTTCAGAGCCCTAGAAGGAGCCAACTTTGGTCTCAGGCTTCCAGAGTTTGGAAATGAGAGATGAGAAATGTCTGAGCCTGAGTCACCCGATTTGTGGTACTTTGTTATATGGCCGCCATAGAGAACAAATATAACACACTGAACTTGTTATAGGCAGCTGAGTTAGATGGAAATATTAGAAATATTATAGCCAGTCAGATGGGCCGGGCCGTCGAAGGAGCCAGTGTGGAAGATGAGACACCTTACCACTGTGGGGGAGACAGGTACCTCCAGCTGTGGGCCAGATCTCAAGACAAAAGATTAAACAGATGTGCCCACATAATTCTCTAGGGATGGACCTCAGGGACTGATATTCCAAACAGGTAGCAATTACCTTGAAAAAGCCAGAAAGAGTCACTAACCCAACCCCTACAGGAAAAGCCTCTGTTCTGTATTCATGTCCACCTGCTACGTGACTTGCTTCCCCATTTGATCTAAGCTAATCAATTTTACCTGAACAATTATACTTTTAATCTTATTGGTTGACCGTAGTTTGGTCCCATCCCATGACCACCTAGCGAGTTCCCATGTTTTCCATCTTGGACCCTCCTCACCTTGTGGATTGGCTCTATAAAAATCCCTGGAAAAGACAGGTTCCCTGGGCAACCCACTTGGGCCCCTTCTGTCCCTCTCTTGGACAGAAGTATTCTTTCCCTCAATAAATATATTCTGCTCTTAACCTCTGTTGTTCCTAAAATTCATTCTTCAATTTTAGAGAACACGAACTTGTCCCAGCTATCTTTTTCAGGTTTGGAGTTTTTTCCCCTATATCAAAGTGATTTCATGGCTCAATAATGGTAGATTGGAGAGGATGCACCACCCTCAGTAGCATCCTTTGCCCTCCCACCTTTGGCTTAGATACTTGCGGCAACAGAGAACTCACTATCACCCAAGGCTGAGGACGTCCTGTCTGGGTCTCGAGCAGAACTAAAACGTGATGCCTGTGAATTTGTCCAACATCTTCGCTTCCTCTTTGAAATTCACATGGAGAAGTCAAACCCTTCATAACTATCAGTCTGCCTGGCACTCGAGTTCCGGTGCTGTATTCCAGGCTACAGTACCTGTCCTTCGCGGGTTTCCATCAGTCCCTGGGACAGGACAGACCAGGCCTTTGCCCTGACACTGAGCCCTCCTGCAAGGTGGGGTTGCTGTCCTGGCTGTCCTGCTGGCTAATGACTCCGCCCACCCTTGCCTTCAGAGAGCCATTCTAACCTTGCTAACTCAGCGCAATCCCTTCCGTCTCAAACATCTAAAGCACTGTGCTAGATATGAATTTTAAAACTGGCCCAGAGTAGCCTAGCGTAGAAGAGCACACCTGTAATCCCAGCACTGGGGAGGCTGAGGCAGCAGGATCACTCTCAGCAATAGGCCAGCCTGGGCTATCTAGTTAGTTTAGGGCAGCTTGAACTGCCTAGCGAGATCCTGTCTCAAACAAAACTAGTTCACAGTCATTAGTATTTAGAAAAACTGAGTTCTCACAATATTTATTAAGCTCCCCAATGAACACAGGGAGGCTGACAAAGCAGCAGCCTCAGGCCATAAACCTCTTGATGACCTTCCCAGCTCGGCTAGGATCAGTTCCGCAATCCCGGGACCTTTCCTTTGCTCAAGCTGCAGCTGCCTCCAGTTGGAGCGGAGGATGTGCACTGACTGAGCAGACTGGGGACCCCCGCAAATGGTGCGGAGGGAGCTTTGGGGCCCGCTCCCCCGCCCTTCCCAGCTACTCTTCCCCTCCCCTCTTCTCTCTAAGTCCACACCCTATCTTGCAGGTCCCCGCTTCCTGTGCATCTCTGATGGTTCTCACTGTCGCCTGAGACGTGCTGAGCGCCACACCCAGCTGTCCGAGGCCTGAGCCCCCAGGCTGCTCACGCTGCCTGTGTCCCAGAGGGAACTGTTACCTTCTGGTGCACTCACTGCAGGGAGCGGCCTCATCAGAGACAGGGACACCGCCCTAAATCCCCTCCCGCATTCAGTCAGCCACAGCCACGGTGGGCTCCACCCTCTTCATCCCGCTCAAGTCAGCTTCTTTCCCAGGCAGCGCCGGCTGCCTCCTGCCCTCGCGCTCTCCGGGCTTCTCACCTGCACCGGAGCGCCCCCCGCTGGAAATGCAAAGCACTTTCCCTGCCCTCTGAGTGGTCGTGCCCAGATCTTCTGTTTTGACATTTCCATGGCCATCAGGATTCAGCTGGGAAGCCAAATGCTCTGAAGAGCAGATGCAGGTCGGTACTGAGGGCGGCACACAGGTGATGGAAGCTGCAGATGTGCTCGAGAGGGCGGCGGGGCCACCCAGAGGTTAGCAGAGCAGAATCCCACTGGCACAGCATAGGGGGCAAAGGGAAGTGTGGTGAATGCCAAAGCCCAGAGTCCGGCTGCCCTGCGGAAGAGCAAACCCGTCTGACTCTTGAGTCCCGCCTGCTCCAGATTATCTCCTCCAGCCAGCTCCAGCCAGAGGGAAGCAGACACGGGGGCCTCGGGCACAGTCCTGGCAGGGCTCAGCAACACCAGTGTGGGACAGAATACTGAGGGCCAGAACCAACAGGCCGGGGCTGGGTGGGCTGCTGTCTGGACCTTCTTCGGGCTCCCCAGCCCTCGGCACACAGTGCCACTCTGCTCTGAAGACAGAACAGTGCCCCCACACCCGACCCCTCCCATTCCCCCGGGCCGCCTTCTCCCTCACCTGGGCCACCTCCGTGCCTAACAGCCGCAGCAGCAGCAGCTAAGCTGTCTCACTGCCTCCCCTCATGCACAAGCACTGGTCCCTAAAGCCAGACGCCTTCCTGCTTGTCCCACTTCTCCCACCTGCATACCCCATTCCCAGTGGGCCCTCCCCCAGGAAGCTGCCAAGAGCCTTCCACAGACCACTATCCCCTGGTTCCTGAAACGGTCATGAATGTTTTCACAAAGAAGCAAGTATATCTTTGGAGAAAGAGGAGGCCCAGCTCCTGAGTAAGCGGCGGCAACACCAGAGTGCTCTTTCCAGCAGGACAGGGTGACACGAGGATGGTCCAGGTCCCCACCTGTCCATGCACAAGGTAGCAGGCCTGAGCCCAGAGCGAGGCCAAACCTGGCCACTGGCTGCAAGCTCTACTAGAGGTAAAGCCAGAAGCCACGGATACAGTTATCGGGTGGCCAAGCCTCTGTGGAAGGGGTGGCTCCCTGGAGGACAACTTGCTGTGTAGACGACATATCCTGCCTGGGAAAGACCAGGAGAAGGGAGGTTTCAGCCACCTGACTCAGATCTGGTTTCTACCGACCGCCCCTGTGTGCAGAGAATCAGACAGGGACTTCAGCGTTTCAAAACAGAAGATCAACCAGAACAAGTGTCATAAGACACCAACCAGACTGAAGAGGAGTCTGTGGGATTTCCTGTCCCCTAGGGCCTTTGGACACAAACCAACCTCCCCTCGTCACCCGCCATGTTTGCACTCTGTGGTGGAGGGAGCGTGGTCATTTTAGCATCACTTCAAGATTTTTTTTTTTTTTTTTTTCACTTCAAGATTTGACTGTCCTTGCGATAAAGCAAAAGTCGAAGCTGAGAACAGGACCAAGTGGTCCTTTCTCTTTTTATCTCCTCCAGGTGAAATGCTTGCATCTCTTAAAAGCCAGCATTCTCTCAGATCGGCCCCAGCACCGTTCTCTTTGTAGTTTCAGCTTTTTTTGGAAAATCAGCATCATCTGTTCACTGCAGCCACTCTGCTTCCTATCACAGCTCTGCTTTGCCCTAGCCACAGAGTCCTGGACCCTTTTGCACCATGTCCTTGCGTGGGATTGGTGCCCACCACCTTCCCACAGGAAGCCCGGTGGATTTTAGGACCTTTCTCTACTCTGTTGCTTACTTTCTCTTTACTGAGACAGAACACCTAACACCACAACTGAAAGGAGGAGAGGTTTATTCTGGTTCATATTTCAGTCTGTGATCTCTCCCTTTTGCTCACACTTCTGCCGCAATGCCATTTCCCAAAGGCTCTCACCAGAGTTGAACAGATGCCACTGCCATGCCCTTGAACTTCCAGAATGATGAGCTACGTAGATCTCTTTGTTTTGTAAGGTACCTAGTCTCGGTCATTTTGATACAATAACAGAAAATGGACTAATTCAATAACACTGTGTTGGGGCATGGGATGAGCTAGAGAGAAAAGGCAGGGAGGGAGAGATAGTAAGTACTGGACACTAATGACAAAGTGGAGGGTGCAATTGTAAGTGACATAGTCAGGGCTAAGCTTCACAAGTATGATGTCCTCCAAGAGAAAATTTGACCCAATTACCAAGGAGAAGGTGGTTCAAGGAAAAAGGACTGCAAGTAAGAAGATCCCAAAGGTTTGCTGTGGTCAAGGAAGACAGGGAGCCTGTGCAGAGGAGAGCAGGGGAAGAGCATAGGAACTGAGTAGCGGGGCAGTGGTGGAGAGGAAGTAGGCAAGGTCCCTCACCCAGTCTCACTGCAGAGGGGTCTACACAGAGGAATGCACAGCCTAGGAGCTAAAAGAACCACTCTGGCCACTGTGTGGAGAGGCTGTCAGCAGTGGAGACAAAGACTGGCTAGGAAGATTTAGGAGCGAGCTGGAGAGAGAGAGCAGGGTGCTGACAGGGGAGATGGTGAGAGGGAGAGAGGCTCTAGACAGACTCTGATAGTGGAAACAACAGGATTTATGCAATGATTGTATGTGTGTTGTAAAAAGGAGCAAGGATGGTTTTCAGGATTTAGTCGAACAACTGAAGTTGTGAAGTGGCCAGTCCCTTAGGTGAAGTGTGCTACAGGAGAATCATTTTTGGGCTGGGTGGTAAGATTAACAGTGCAATTTGGAGCATGGTAATTGAGACACCTTTCTGATATCCAAGATGTCAAGGAGGGTGGTCGAATGCACGAGTCTAAAGTTTGGGCTGGATGGAAATATGAGAGCAACTGTATTTGTACACTACTTAGAGCTGAGACTATGAAGAAGAATCTCTAGAAAAAAAAAAGACTAAGACAGAATGACCAGTGAAGTAGGAGGAAACTTGGAGGTAGTCATGATTCAAAGGTGTAAGAATATACATGAGGATTAGGGGCGAGCTCAGTTGCAGAACACTTACTTAGTGTCTCAGTTCCTTTGCTCAATGATGGGTCACAATGCTCGACACCAAGTTAAAGGAGGAGAGGTTTATTTGGCTCTCAGTTTGTAGAGGTTTCAGTCCATAGTTGGCTGGCTCCGAGGCAAGGGAGCATGGCAGAGAGAAATGGTGGAGGAGAAGCTGCTCACAGCACAGCGGACAGGAAGCAGGGAGAGAATAGAGGAGCCAGGAAGAGAGAGACAAGCTCCTCCAAGCCATGTCCCCAGTGACTCCTCTTCTCACTGGGCCTCACCTCCTAACTGCAAGTCAACTAGAAGCCCAACTATGTTCCAAAAGCCCCACCTCAGTGCAAGAGGCTCTTGGGGGACATCTAGATGTAAACCATTACCTCTAGCAGTATGAAGTCCTGGGTTTAATCCCCAGCACCACAAAGACAAAAAAAGAAAGAAAGAAAACTTGTATCTGGTAGCACAGAGTGACCAATTTTGTCTTATGCTGCTAGTGAGCACTAGGAATTGACACCTGGATACAGCAAAGGGAATGTGGGATCAAGGGTCAAGGATCGTGACAACAGTGGAGTGATCATGGTAGCAAAAGCTAGGATGTAGTACACTCAAGAGTGTATGGGGATGTACACCCAAGGAATATGGGGAAAGGAACTGGAGCCAGCAAGTCTAGATGACGGATTTGAGGAAACTTGATGTAAGGAGAAATAAAAAGAGAGGAGAAAGGACATGTGAAACCAACAAGTCCGTCTGGGTTTTTAAATGATGCTTTAGAGGTATTTATAAACATGGACTGTATTAGTAATTCTGCATATGCCAGGACACAGATCTGTTTGGTTGTTAATTTCTCTTTTCATGAACATATTTAGCAACTGCAAAATGAAAGATAGAAAAGCCTAAGCCTTACCAAGAGACTGCTGCTCTGTCCCTGGGCTCAAAGCTAAGAGGCAGACCTTAATTGGCTTCAGACTTGGAGCACAAATGAACCCAAATGAATTCCACTTTACTGAACTGTGTATCATTTATTTTGTTACTGAAATAAGAGTATCAGGCAACTGGAAATCAATGAATTGATTTAAATATTATGCAAAAGATGGAAACTATTACTATGGGTACATTTTTATGATTTAAAAATCACATTTCAGCATTTTCCTGATGTCAGGGGCTACGACAGGGCAGCATTGATTAACACATTCAGACCCCATCATCAAGAAAAAGACTTGGAACTGCAGATTTCTCTTGTAAAAGATGCCTTCTTGGGTCCACATTAAGTTTAAAGTTATTAAATAATGACAGTTCAGTTTGGAAAGATTTTTGGGGGCCTGTGATTTGTTTTTAACTTTTCATTATGAAAAATTTCAAACCTATGCAAAAGTGCAGAGAATAGATGATGACCCTACTCTCATGTACTGAGGACCAGATTTAACTATTACCAACTTGGAGTTAAACATATTTCATCTCTATTTCTATTGGCTTCTTGCTCCCTAAGCAATGTACCATTTTGAAGCAAATCCCAGACATCATATCACTGCATCCATAATTATCTCTGTGTGCATGTGTGAGAGAGAAGGGCTTATTTTTTAACAACTACATTGTCATTTTCACACTTAAAATCAGAGTAGTTCATCAATTCCATCTAATACTCTTCAGGATCCACATTTTAACAAAGTCTCCTAAATATTTGTTTACATGTAGTTTGTTTGAATCCAGATCTTGCACATAGACATAAATTTTTGAAAGGGATGAATGCTAAATTTATGATTGCTTTAATTTAATAAGCAAATTGCTAGAAGCACTTTAGAGTTGTGGTATATGGTAGAAAATCAAATTTTAATGAAATGAGGACAGTATATTGCTATGGTTTTTGTCTGAGTGTCCCCCCCAAAGCCTCATACTGTCATGGGGTGGGCTTCTGGAGTTTATGATTGATTCATGGTGCAGTGTTGGAATTATGGATGTGAGAGCTACACTTGCCCTGGCGTGAGTAGTTTGTGTACAATGTGAGGGAGAGAGAGAGGCTTGCTCTTCCAGCTGCCACTCCTCCTTTTTTGCTTCTTGTTGTTCTACTGTCTTCCACCGCCATGAACTGTAGCCCTCTGCCATGTGCCACTCTGCCTTGGAGCCAGCCAAGTATGAACTGAAATCTCCAAAAACTGTGAGCTAAATAAATCTTTCCTTCCTTCATTTTGGGTGTCAGGTATTTTGTCTCAGCAATGAGAGAAAAGTAACCAAGACATATATTTTTAAATATAATTCAAGGGTGTTGGCTGACTTCCAGGAAGAGGCTCACTTCCAGGAAGATGGTGGAGTGGTGAGCAGCACAGAATCTCTGAGATTCTGTGTTCAGACACTGAAATATAGCAACGTGAGGAACATATGTATATGTGAGGAAGAGTAGGGGAGAAGTGCATCCCCAGGACCCAGGAAGGGTCTGAAGTGAAAATTGAAGGCCACAGGGAGAGTGAAGAGAAAGACTTCAATGAAGAAGAAGGAGGTGGCAGGCAGTGCTTTCTCCTCAAGCCCAGACTCACTGCAGGGGAGGGGCAGCTCAAACCTGCAGACAAACCTTGACTATTGGCCCTCCACAGAGAAACATACCAGTGGAATGGATCTGTGGACTGCAGTGACTGGTGTGGTGTTTGGTTTCAGATGTCCCCCAAGAGAGGGCAGTTGGCCAGTAGCCATATTGGACAGGGGTCAACTGACCTGAGAACTCAAAACAGCTGCAGCCCATCTCCATCAAGAGGCTTCCAGTGACAGGGTAAGAGGGTTGAGCTCAAGTCGGCAGGAGATCAGGGAGCCATGTCCAAACCAGCAGAGAGCCAAACTCAAGCTGTCAGGAGGCACACAGACTACTACAAGCTGATCAAATCTGCCTCCAGCCTGACAAACAGGAATCAGCATGAATTTCAGTGGAACTAAAGGTACAGGTTTGCTGGGATTATCCACTACCCCCTAGTAAACCTAAAGCTGGCTTGCTGGGATTATTCAGCTCAGATCTGGACTCTGTCTGCCCACACTGTCTACCAGTGACAGCAGACTCATGCAGAAGTTGACATTTTTTCTTCTTTACTTCCTTTTTTTTCTTTTTTTCTCTCCTTCCATGATATTTTTTTTTCTTGTTTATTCTTATTGTTATATGATGTGGGAACACAGATTTTAGTTTTTCGTTATTATTGTTCTATTCTACTCTTGTTATTTTTCCCTCCTCTCACTCTTCCTTCTTCACCAATTTCCCAAAGTTTATATGAGCTTCCCTTCTCCTCCAGACTTGCATCTAACTTCTTCCTCTCCTTCTATTTCTCTATTTTTCCCTCTAACACCTTTCAAATTTTCTCTCCTGAGGGTAAAATTGCCATACTGAAGGCTTATTTACTGTATGCAATTTTATGGTTTGTTTTAGTTTTTTTATATAGCCACAAATCTAGTTCCCATGTATAAATGTGGCAAATTGATAGTTACCTCACTTTGTCATTTTCTAGGCTGTGTTTGAGCTATTGTTATTGCTGATTGTACCACTTTAGCCAACGTGACATAACTATTCTAATTAGTTGTTCTCCCTGATATACCAAGATTGAGATTGCCTCAGAGACATAAATACTATTTTAGGCCAGTGACAAAGAACCACGGTCTGGGCCAAGTAGGGAGCAACTTCTTATCCTCAATAAATTGAAGAGGCAGGATCTTGCAACAGACTCAAAACCCAAAAGCCAGCTACACCTGGAAGTCACTTCTGAGAAGAAATCATCTCTGAAGTGTTATAAATATCAGCAATAAAGCTACTTAAGTAATTTACAGGCATCAAACTAATACTTAAATTTTAAAAATATAGAAGATGAGAAGACACTTAAACAGGATGCAACCACAGACTTCAAGCTTGCCAGAGGCAAATCCAGAGGGCAATGAGGGGGAACAACCCAAAACCAACCAACTGGACTCTCTGAAGTGGTAATAACAGAAGTAGCAAAGCAGATGAATGAGGCTGTAGAAAGAATCAAATCAGAAATAATTTCTCAGATAACTACATAGGTAGTGACCATAATGAAAGACATGCTTAGTGACTCTAGAGTGGGTAGAGATAACAAATAGAGGAGCCTAGGAAAATGATTTAAACCATGAACACTCAACAAAGGAAAGAAATAGAGTCTATGAAATAGATTCAAATAGGTATCCAGGAGATTAAAAATTTCATTGAAAGTATTAGCAGCAGACTAGGCCAATATGAGAACAGAATATTAGATACAGAAGACAGGGTTGCAGTTAGCAATCATGTAAAGAAAGATTTCTTTAAAATACTGAGGAAACACAAGAAGTCAATACAGGAGATGCTAAATTATGCAAAGAAGAATAATATAAGATTGATTGGAGTCAATGAAGAAGCAGGGGATTGCTTAAATGACATAAAAAATCTGTTCACAGACATCATGGCAGGAAACTTCCCATGCAGGAAAAAAGAATTTGACATACAGTAACTGAGGTGTATAGAACTCCAATTAGCCATGATCAAAAAAATCTACAGCAAGGCATATAATAGTAATGTCAACATTCCAGACATTCAACACAAGAACAAAATATTAAAAGCTAGTAGATAAAAGAAACAAATCACCTATAAAGGAAAACCTATCAGAATCACAGCAGATATCTCAACACAAACCCTCAAATCAAAGAGAGCTTGAAATGAAGTATTTCAAGTCCTAAAAGAAAACAACTTCCAACTCAGATTGATGTACCCAGCAAAGCTATCTTTCAAAATTGTTGGAGAAATAAGACAGTTACAGGACAAAGAACACTTGAGGAAATTCATGAACACCAAACAAGCATTCCAAAGTGTTCTGAAGGATATTCTAGAAAGAGAAAGCAAGGATTACAACTCTGTAAACCCCAACAGATTGAATCCATCAGGCAAGGCAAGTAATTAAATGCTGTCACAAACAGGCAGATCAACCAGGCAAAAAATCAACAAAGAAATATCAGAACTGAGCCAAACTTTTGAACAAATGTACTTAGTAGATGTCTACAGAGTGTTCCACCCCACAGTATCAGAATACACATTCTTAGCTGCATCCAAGATGTTCTCCAAAATAGACCACATACTAGCTCATAGAATATGTTTAAGTAAATGCAAATGAATTGAAATTATCCTATGCATATTATCAGACCATAGTGCAAAATGCAATTGGAAACCAATGGCAAAAGAAACCACAAAAATTTCTTTAACAGAGGAAATTAAATAATGCCCTCCTGAACAAACAGTGGGTCACTCATGAAATTAAAGAAGAAATTAGTTTCTACAATTAAACAATAATGCCAATACAACATATCAGAATTTATGGAGCACAATGAAAGCAGTCTTATCATATCAGAAAAATACAGCAAGTTAGAAGAACCTAATGTTAAACCTCAAACTTCTAGAAACAGAAGAGGAAGTCAAGCCCAAAGTTCATTTGAAGGATGAAATTAAAATGATCAGAGTAGAAATTAATGCAATGAAGACTAAGAAAACAATCAAAAAGCCAATGAATCAAACAGATGGTTCTTTGAAAGATTAAATAAAATTGACAAATCTTCAGCCAACCTTATCAAAAAAGACACAAATCTCATGCAATTAGGAACAAAAAGGGTGCAACCACAACAGATCCTGCAGAAATCCAGATCATCAATACCTAGTTCAAGAATCAATATTCTAATGAGGTGGAAAACACAGACAAAATGGACAAATTCCTAGATACATATGAATTACCAAACCTGAATCAAGAAGATACGAAAATTCTAAATAAACCAACATCAGTCAATAAAATTGAAGAAGTAATTCAAAATCTACCCACAAATAAAAGCTCAGATCCTGATGGATTCACTGCTGAATTGTATAAGACATTTAGAGAAGTCTTACTGGCATTATATCTCAAATTCTTTAATGAAATTGAAAGGTGAGCAATATTCCCAAATTTATTCCTGTAAGCAAGCACTACCCTGATACCAATACTGGCGAAAGATCCAACCAAAACAGATAACTACAGGCCAATCTCCCTAATGAACATAGCTGCAGAAATGTACTTGCAGACAGAATGCAGTAAACCATCAAGAAGTTACACCATGACCAAGTGGGATTCATCCCATGGATATATGGATGGCTCAATATACCCAAATCAATAAATGTAATATACTGTATTGACAGAACCAAGGATGAAAATCACATGATCATCCTAATAGATGCAGAAAAAGCACTTGACAAAGTCTAGCACCCATTCATGATAAAAACTCTATATAGAAAATTGTAATAAATGTTTTTTTACCTCAATCTGATAAAAAGCCATCTATGACAAACCAACAGCCAACATCACACTAAACTGTCAAAGGCTGAAAGTTTTCATTCTAACATCAGGAGCAAGGCATGAATGTCCAGTATCAGCACTGTATTCAATGTAGTTCTTTAAACTTTAGCTAGAGCAATTAGACAAGAGAAAGAAATAAAAAGAGTAAGGATAGGAAAGGAAGAAGTTAAACTGTCCTTACTTGTGGATTACATGATACTTTATATAGAAGACCCCAAAAACTCCATCAAAAGACTTCTAGATTCAATAACCAAATTCAGTAGCTTAGCTGGATACAAAGTCAACACTCAAAAATCAATAGTATTCCTGCACAGGAATAACAAACTCACTGAGACAGAAATTATGGGAAACACCTTTCCCAATAGCATTCCAACAAATGAAATATCGAAGAAAGCTAAAGACCCCTACATTGAAAACTTCAGCACTCTAAAAAAGGAGATTGAAGAGGATATCAGAAAATGAGAAGATATTCTTTGTTGTTGGGTAGGCAGAAGCAATACAGTGAAAATGGCCATACTTCTAAAATTGTTGTACAGATTTAATGCAGTCTGATCAAAATTCCAACAGCACATCTTACAGAAGTAGAGAAAACAATCCTAAAATCCTTTTGGAACCAGAAGAGACCTAGAATAGCAAAAGCAATTCTGGGCAACAAAAGCAAGGCAGAGAGCACCACAATCCCTGACTTGAAACTAAACTAAAAAGAACTATGGTAATAAAAACAGCATGGTATTTGCAAAACAAACAAACAAACAAACAAAAAACAGACCCGAGGGTGAATGGAGCACAGGTTAAAAGATGCAGAAACAACTCCAAACACAGTCAGCTACCTTATCTTTGACAAAGAAAGAAATCACATTCACTGAAAGAAAGCCTCTTTAATGAACGGCACTAGAAAAACTGGCCTTCCACATGTCAAAGACTAAAACTAGATCCATGTCTCTTACCATGCACAATCTAAAGTCAAAATGGATCAAAGACCTAAATATTAAAGCAGAAACACTAAATGTGTTGGAAGATAGAATAGATAGAACTCTTAAAGACATAAGTATAGGCAAAGACTTTATGAAAAACACCCTGTGATTGTGCAGGAAACATCACAAAGAATCAACAACTGGGATCTTGTCTTATTAAAAAGCTTTTGCCCAGGGAGAGATATCATCAACAGAGTGAAGAAATAACCCACAGAGTGGGAAGAAAAATTGTGCAAATTGTTCCTCAAAGGATTAAAACCTAGAATATATAAAGAATTGAAAAAACAAATTGAAAGGTAATCTAAAACTGATCACCTGAGATGAATACACACTTCTCAGATGAAGAAGTACAAACAGAAAATAAATATAAGAAAAAATGTTGACTATCACTAGTCATTCATGACATGCAAATTGAAAGAACACTGAGATTCCATCTCACTCCAGAAAGAATGATTGCTTTCAAGAAATCAACCAATAGCAAATGCTGGCGGGGCTGTGGGGAAAAAAGAACCCTTCTCCACTGTTGGTGGGAGTGTAGACTGCTGCAATCACTGTGGAAATCAATGTGGAGATTCTTCTAAAAACTATGACTAGAGGTTTCTATTCCTGTCCTGGGTATCTTCTTGAAAGAATTAAAAGAACCATACCACAGTATTATATGCACACTCGTGTTTATAGTGGCACGGTTGCAATAGCTAAATCTTGGAAACAACCTAAATGTCCATCAATCAATGTATAGATAGAAAAGATGTGGTTTTTTATACAGTGGAGTACTACTTAGCCCTAAAAGAGGACAACAAACTTATAGCTAAATGGATGGACCTTGAGACCACAATATTAAGTGAAATAAATCAGACACACATGTGTAAATATCACATTGTTTCTCTGGTGTGAGAAACTAAATGTGTAAATAAGAACCAAAATGTATAATAGAAATTGTGAAATAGGGAAAAATTGTTCAAAAGAACAGGGGAACTAGGGAGGGAAAAATTGTTCAAAAGAAAAGGGGATCTAGGGGTCGGGGAGAAAGGAAGGTAAAAGAAAAAAATGAGTAATTCAGGGGAGTTGAAGGCATCTTCCAAATATTAAATACAGCATTTTCTCAAATAAAAATAAAAAGCGGGACTATGTACCAATACATTAACAATTGATATGCACATTTTGTTTTGTTTTGTGTTGCTTTTTGTCTTTTTGAGACAGGGTCTCAGCATGCAGTTCAGGCTGGCCTTGAGCTCACTTTGTAGCCCAGGCTGGTCTTGAACTTACAACGATCCTCCTGCCTCAGCCTCCCGAGTGCTGGGATTACAGGTGTGTGCCACCACACCCGGCTGATATGCACGTTTTTTGTTGTTGATACAAAATCTTTAAATATATTTTTCTATTAGTGGATGTGGCTCCCTCACAAATTCTATCTGCTCTCTTCTGTTAGTCTTGCTAATATAGCAGCTTAACAGTTTTCAGGTCAGTCCAATTCTAAGACATTATTTTCTTGCCTTTAAGAAAACATGTTAGAGGGGCCAGGAACATGGCTCAGCAGCACAGTATCAAAAAAAAGAGAGAGAAATGAAAAAAACATGCTGGAAGTTGGTGCATAAATAAATTGCACTCTGACTCTGGGTATTGGGTAATATTTGGCTGTAGCGAAACACAGAGAACTGGACTATAACATTGAAATTATTAAAAGTTAAACAAATGGCCACCTCAAATGTAACTGCATCACTATCTGGGGTTTTTTCGGTGGGAAGAACTATGAATTAAACTCAGGGACCTCCGAGCTATACCCTCAGCCACTTTTATTATTGTGTTTTGAGATAGGGTCTTGCTAAGTTACCCAAGTGGGGCTTAAATTTATGATCCTCTTGCCTCAACCCCCGAGTAGCTGGGATCATGAGTGTGCACCACCATACTCGGTTCAGTTTACTGCACTCCAGTGTCAGCACTGGGAGTATCAGAACCCAAAGGAACATTTGAGCTCCACCTCCACATGTTAGAGGAGCAGCCACAGAGGCTGAACAAATTGCCAAGGGTAGAACATCAGGAAAGGGGCTCCCAAGCCCAGACCACCCTGTGATTGCCAGCTAGGGTCTCCTGTCTTCTCTGCCACATAGACTCCCAGATTGCCAGACTGTGTCTGATTCCGAGGTTCCCCTTTGTCCTGATGTTGCAATACTTGGGAAACTACTTTTAAATTTCATTTGTCTTCAGTTTACCTTTTACGGTCATCTCACAAATGTTTCCACCTAGTTTAAATGACTTGTTTTCTTTCCTCTACTTAACAGTTACTAACACATAACTGATTATTTAGCTCCTGTAATTTCTATAAAATCCTTTTTATGGAAAACTGAAGTCATAGAGCAATTTCCAAAGCTTTGTAAATAATATTTCTCAAGATAATCAGCTGACATTTATTGTATGCATGGAGTACAGCATAATACCTTATCAATTTTCACTTCATAAGAAAGAACTATAAACTATGGCGTTTCCATAAACATTTTTAAAAGGAGAAGCACATAATTTGTTATAATGGTGCCCCCTAGTGAACATTCTCACTACTGTTTTCTGAACAACTAGGGTTATTAATTTTAATACTTGGCATAGTTACTTAGAAATCTTCTACCATGCCTCTGAACAAAAGTTATGTCACTAAAATAGTCTTTTCAGTTATAGAGGAATTCTCAAGCATTAACCCCACTAGCAGATTGATTTCAACTTGAAAATAATGCCATTAATTTTTTTCATTCACATAAAATAAGGAAATGAAAAAAATCAGCAAACATAGGTGATTTGTCTTTTTTCCCTAACGGCTTTTAATATTCTATTTTTGAGTTGAATTTCTGGAATCTTGACCAGTATATGCCTTGCTGTAGATTTTTTTTTTGATCATGGCTAATAGGAGTTCTACATGCCTCAGTTACTGTTTGTCAAGTACATTTTTCCTACCAGGGAAGTTTTCTGCCATGACATCTGTGAACAGTTTTTTTTTTTTTTAAATCATTTGTGCTGTCTCCTGCTCTTTCACTGACTCCACCAACAAGTATAATTGATAATAATAATAGCAGTTCACTAACCAATTACTATATGCTACAGATTCATAGCAAACAAAAAACAACTGTGAGCTATAAACATTATATTAAATAATCCTTTATGACAATACCTTTATGACTGTCATTTTTAGATAAAGAAACTAATTGGACTGAAGCTCAGGTCATTGGACTCCAGGAGCCAACACCTTGAAGCCCAATCCTATTCTGTGGCCATGGCCACAGGATTACTTAGGTTTGTCTTAGTTACTTTTCTCTCATTGCTGAAACAAAATACTCAACACCCAAAATTAAGGAAGGAAAGGTTTATGTAGCTCACAGTGTGTGGCAGTTGCAGTCCAAAATCATCTGGCTCCAAGGCAGGGTGGCAAGGTGAGAGGCAGCAATCCAAGGCAACAGAAGACAGCAAAGCAACAGGAGCAAAATGGGGGGAGCAAGCCTCTTTTCCTCCCTTGTATGGTATGCTGGCTATCAGCCCACACCATCTGCATGCCCTCCTCTTCTACAAGCTCAGGATGAGGATGTTTACAAAGAAAGGACCCTGGCACCCCGTGGTAGTTTAGTTAAACTTCTAAACTTCAAGGGACACACTGTATCAACTATAACAAGATTCAACCCTGTCCTTCTGTGAGTAGCCAGGCTGTCTGCAGATCCTCTCTCTTCCTCCCACCACAGAGGGGCCCAAGTCTTCCTGCCTTCCCCTTTGTGCATGCTCCTCTGAGTCTGAGCTGCCCAGCAGGTAACAAGGAGGGGTAATCCCAGAGCTGGAACCAGATGCATACAAGATGAGCCCCAAAGAGCTGCTGGCATCAGAAAATGAGCAAAAAAGGAAGCAAAAAGGAAGACACAAAGACAAAGGTGCCAGCTTTACCTGGCCAACCTCAGACAATCACGATTCATGATAAACCACAGGAAAATTAAGAATTCATGAGTCCACATTAATATCATAGATGACAACAGACAGAAATGGGCCTCTTGCTGCAGGGGAAAGTTGGGGACAGAGGAGTACATGTGAAGGGTGTGCGTGAATTAAAAAATGAGCATTTTGCAAACATCAAGGTGAGACTGGGTCAGGGAAGGAAATACCAGGCCCCAACTCCAGAAAGAAGAGTTGATGAGGAGGAGGATATTGGCATACTGTTACATGCCTTCTCACCGCCTGTGCCATGGCTGCAAGGATAGAAAATAAAATGGGAATTAAACTGTGGGGAAATCAGGCGACTCCTTATCCTGGTGATCAAGTGGGACACCGCTCATGAGGAACCGCTGTACATCAGGTACCTGCAAATGCATCTATCACATCTGCAGTCCCCACTCGGGAGTGTACACCCTGGTCTCTGCCACCAGGACACATCAGAAATACCTGGAAGTGGAGTGCTCACCTGGTGTTCACAAAACCCTGGCTCCAGCTCCAGTACTGAAAAGAAAAAAATAAATCCCAGATGGTCTGTGTTCTGCTTTGTGAAAGGGGGAGGTATAATCTTTATTCATTTATTTATTTTTGTCTTTTTGAGACAGGGTCTCGCTATGCAGTGCAGGCTGGCCTTGAGCTCACTTTGTAGCCCAGGCTGGTCTTGAACTTGCAACGATCCTCCTGCCCCAGCCTCCTGAGTGCTGGGATTACAGGCATGCACCACCAGGGAGGTATAATCTTTAAAATCATAATCTGTCAAAATCCTAAAGCAAAGGCTATGTAAATGAGCCAGATTTAAGGAACGAAAGAGAACCAACCACCAAATGCAACCCCTCTTTCTGGAAGTCTGTAGCATAGGGGCACATACGGGACAGTGCTTTGTTAGGTCAACTGACAGACTGAACCTGTGAATGGCAGATTCCACAAGAGTACTGCAGCAAGGTCAACCCAGGGGCCTGGGTGCCTGGCTGTGGTTATGTAAGATAATAACTCTATTTTTAGGATGCATACCCCAAAGTATCAAGGGTGAAAAGTGAGGTAATTAATCCTCAAACGGGTCAGGAAAAAATGTGTGTGCATGTTACATGCGTACGTGTGTTGCACACACATGCATGTGTGTGGAGAAAGACAAAGATAGGAGACGGGGAAGAGAAGAAAGGTAGGAAGTGCAGAGCCAGTATGCTTTCTATCAGGAGAAAAAATGTACAAAGATGGCACTTAAAAATCTATAGCATTGACTCACACCTGAGAGTAAGATTTTTCACTCTGCAAAATGTTTTGCAACTCTGAAGTAATTTCCCATTTGTGTTCTCATTTTCTCTTCTGTGAATCTTGAGAGGTGGTCAGGGAGGCAACGTTCTACAGGTTGGAAGATGGGAATACAGACTTGCAGAAGGTAAACAACCCCCAGCCCACCTGTGTTCTTCACGAGTTAGGATCAAAGGCTGGGTACTGTGCTGATGTCTTCTCAATCAGAAATGCCAGAGCTTGTGGGACTTCCACTATGAAACAACAGGCCAAAAGCCTGAGGAAGTTGCTATCATGAAAGGCAAAGAAAGGCTGGTGAACTGTTCTAGGCAAAGGAAGCTGAGAGAGGGCAGTGACCATGTTGAACCTGCAATTCTAGATCCCGTTTTAGACTCGAAGAAACGGGTGATTTTGTAACAGTCACGACTGGGGCAATTGCCAAACCCACAGAGTGGGCTATGTGTTTGTCAACTGGATTCGTGTTAAATGTTCTGTATTCTACCACTGTACACAGGTTATGTAAAAGATCACCCCTGTTCTCAAGAGATATGCAACAAAGGTTTTAGGATGCAAGGTTATGGCGTCTGTCACCTATTCTCAATCGTTTCAGAACAAAATGATCCAAAGAATTAAAAATATTGTGTGTAACACTGCATCAGGGTTAAATATACTACGTACAGAGAGGGAGCACGCACAAATGTGGGTATACAAGGTCACTGTGACGCTCTTGTAATTTTTCCGAGGCCAGAAATTTTTTCTTCTTTTTTTTTTTTTTTTTTTTTTTTTTTTTTT
>NW_004955474.1:5162270-5165134 GCF_000276665.1 Chinchilla lanigera | reverse complement strand
AAAATGTCATATTGCACTTTTTGTTATTTTTATTACTATTAGACTATTCTTACTATTAATAATATGTTGCTTTAATTATTAAACATGAAGACTTAGTATTTCACATTATTCTTTGTTTTTATTAATATTACTATATTGATCAATATAGTAATTGATTTTAATTAGTATCAATGGCATTGCTGTTTACCATTAATATTTAAGTTTTTTTATTTTAAAGAGAGTGGCAATAAAAAGAATAGCAAAATACTAACACCAGAGACATAAACAAAACAAAGCAAGAACATTAAAAATGATACAGAATTTCAAAATAAAATCATAATTGGCTTGGTGTTACTGAGTTGTATGGGGTTTTTTGCATCTAATCTACAGGATACCCCTCTCATGCCATCCCCAGACCATGGAGGTAAAATAAATAAACTTATAGCTGGGTGTGGTGGTGCACACCTGTTATCCCAGCACTCGGGAGGCTGAGGCAGGAGGATCTTGCAAGTTTGAGACCAGCCTGGGCTATAAAGTGAACTCAAGACCAGCCTGAACTGCATAGCAAGATCCTATCTCAATAAGACCAAAATAATAATAATAATAATAAACTTAGAACTGCATAAAAAAAAAAAACCTCACTATTGTAAACACTTCCGACTTTGCCCCTCACCTACCCTCTATCCCTGGGAGAGGACTCTTTCCGGGCCTGACAAGCACAGGAAGAACTGCTGTGAGACCGGCACGGCTGGTACCCAGGTACCTGTTATTGAGTTGATTTCCATTCTGTTTC
This sequence comes from Chinchilla lanigera, assembly GCF_000276665.1. Classification (NCBI taxonomy): domain Eukaryota; kingdom Metazoa; phylum Chordata; class Mammalia; order Rodentia; family Chinchillidae; genus Chinchilla; species Chinchilla lanigera. The sequence continues at coordinate 5,164,362 of NW_004955474.1, read as the reverse complement.
TCCATCTCTTTCATGCTTGTAAAGTGTATCACGAAGAGATCAGGGATGTGGTCACACTTTTCAACATTCATAGTTTCCTTGTATTTTTCCTCTTTACATTAATCCACTTGGGATTTGCTTATTTTTATTTTCTAGTATATGATTTTAGGTACAGAAACAAAATGGATTGCCCCCACCCAATTACCAATTTTCCCGCTCTTTTCCCTGCCAATCAGACCAGCACATACTTTCTCAGACCACAGTCCTCTCGTAGGGTTACATCCACACTGTTCAATGGGAATGTTAGGAAACTGCATGACACTCCAAATTGACAGAAGAAAACAGCCACTTCCCAGCAGTGGGTAGGAACGGTCCTTTACAGCTGAGATACTGCCGCTGCCTGACTGAGGAAAACAAGGAACTGGGACAGAACTGTAGTTTGTCCTGCAGTCAAAGATGGAGACAGTAACCGGACGAGTAGAAGTCTGAAGCCCTGGTAACCCCGCAGGGCACCACCTGGGTCATGCAGCCAAAACCCCAACCCCAGAGGATAGCCTGTGTCACAAGAGCCCCTAAATCAACCCAGCTGATGTGACTGGAAGAGATGAGATGCCTGGGTTACTAAAGGGTACCAGAAAAGAATGCTCAGCAGCAGCAATAAACAGAGGCCATGCAGGGATGCCCCCTGCTTTTCTAAACTTGCCCTCTTCTGCCTAGCTACTCCAATCCCGGTCCTATATCCCAATTATATTTTCCTGACTACACAAGAAAGTTATTGCACATCTTAGTATATTTTGCAAGGGCCATGTTTCCAACTTTTTAGTAATTCTAGCAGTTTTGGGGGCAATTCTCTTGAGTTTTTAATTAAACAGTGATGTGGTCTACAAATAGCAACAGTTTTGCTTCTTCTCACCTTTGTTTTGGTTTTGTGTTCTTATCCAAAACCTCTGGACCATATTTTATATTTTTGTTTTTTGAGAGGAGGCATTGCTCAGCTGCCCAGCCTGGCCTCAAACTGATGACCCTCAGCCTCAGTCTCCAGATTAGCAGGGTTCTTAAAGCTACAGACACTGAGGTAAATGAAACAGATTCTAGTTTGTGAAAGAGACAAAGAACAATCCAACAGATGAATGAATGAATGAATGATTGTGCTAAGAGGGACAGGGTTTCTTTTGGGGTGATGAAGTGTTCTGGAATTAGATGATGATGGCCTTACTTTGAGAGTACATTAAACACCACTGCACTGTATGCTGTAACAGGGTAAATTTTATAGCGCATCAGTTACGTCTCAGTTTTAAGGGACAAAAAGAGCAGCAGTCTGTATGTGCACTGGTGGGACGGCGTGAGGCAGCAGGGACCCAGGGGCTCCCGCACACGTGCGCCTTTCTGTCACCTGCGTGCTTTCATGGCAACGTGCTGGGCATACTCAGCTGCACCCTTTTTCTGCAGAGCGCTGTGAGCTGCTGCTGCTTCTTCTGTCCCAGACACATTTTGTGCCCAGCTGTCACACAGCCACTGCCTGGCCTGAGGGTCCTTCCCAGCACCCTCCAACACCAGCCACGGGAGCCTGAGGGGCTTCAGGCAGGACTCCTTTCCTAGCAGGGGATCCCCAGTGGGGAACCCCAGTGGGGCTGGAGCTGGACAGACACTCTGTCCTCCAACCTCCAGACTAATGGTGCTGAGGCTCCATCTACCGAGACCCTCAGAAGCTTCCAGGAGCAGCAGCCTAGCTGCCCACAGTACAGACCAGCTCAACAGTCCAAACTGGAGGCACATCTTTCCAGTGTCCCCCTCCTGTCCCCTGGAATCGATTCCGGACCTAAGCTGCCTGTGCACAAGCCCCTATCGAAAGCTCTGTTTTCAGGAGCACTCAAGCAAAATTCCTTTTAACCCTCGGTGTTACAGAGAAAACCAAGACCAGCCCAGTGGTTTTATCTAATTGTGGATAACTACTTTTTCTAGATGCTTGGAGAATTTCTTCTTCTCCTTCTTCTCCTTCTCCTCCTTCTCCTCCTTCTCCTCCTTCTCCTCCTCCTCCTCTTCCTCCTCCTCCTCCTCTTCCTCCTTTCTTCTTCTTCTTCTTCTTCTTCTTCTTCTTCTTCTTCTTCTTCTT
>NW_004955474.1:5143876-5162140 GCF_000276665.1 Chinchilla lanigera | reverse complement strand
CTTCTTCTTTTATCTTTTCTTTTAAGACAGGGTCTCACTATGCAGTTCAGGCTGGCCTTGAGCTCACTTCGTAGCCCAGGCTGGTCTCGAACTCACAATGATCCTCCTGCCTCAGCCTCCTGAGTGCTGGGATTACAGGCCTGGCTTTTGAGAACTTCTTTTTTATCACTAAAATTTTACAGTTCTGTCAGAATGTTGGGTTTTTTCCCCCTAATAGCATGCCTGGTACATGGAGCTGGATCTTAATTTTCAGACCAATCTTTCTCCAGATCCAGAAATTTTTATTCCGTGTCAACTACTTCTGCTGCGATGCTGTCATTCCTTTCTGAAGTCCCTCTGAGTAACACTGGATCCTTTCTGTCATCCTGCTTGCAGCTTTCAGAATTTTTGTAATTTTATTCTTTTGCTCTAATGACTGGACAATCTCTCCAGTTTGTCTTCTGCTTATCTAATCAGATTTTTCAGTGGTTTTTGGACTCATGCCCACCCAGCACTTTGGGTGGTACATTGGCTTGGGTCCCATATTCCTGAAGCACATAGAGCTCACATGCCATAACCTTTGTACTCAACATCCTTCACCTAGGGGGAACTCTCTTCAGTCCCCGGGTCTTTGTCCAGAGTGATGGCCAAGCACATGCAAGCTCTGTGGTCCCCTGCTCCCCATATCCAGCCTTGTGGGTGAAGTGCATTCTTAGGAAACAACCCAAGGTGCATTGCAAATGGACACCTGCTACCCACAGTCTCACAGGTTAGTGTCCCATCTAGGTCAGGAGGCTGACAGTGTTTGCCTGAGTGCTGTAAAGCTTCCATAAAATAATGTACTCAAAAGTGCTTTGTAAACACGAAAATGCCCTTTGATGTAGAGCCATCCGGTGGTTAAGCCATGAAAAAATCCCAGTCATAGATATGCACACAACTGCATCACCCTCTTCCCAGGGAGATTTGTGAAAGGACAGGCTGTCTGATTGGCTGAGAGAACTGGGCCATCCAGCCACCCTCCCCAGCATGTTTTTCTGAACTTCCTGCTCATCCAGAAGGACTGGGTCAAAGGTGCCAACTGCCTGCAATGTACGGGCACTCATCTCCCTCTCCTGTGCCAGCATAGAGTTGCCCTGGCTCAGTGCTCTGCGTCCTCGCTCTGCACAGGCACAGGGCAGAGGAGCTGACTCCACCTCCACTCTAGGACGAGCGTGTGACCTAGCTGAGGCCTATCATGGGGAGTTCCTTCTGCTGGGGTTGGTAACAGGCAGGACCTGAGCATGTGTTGGTGGTGGCCGTCTTTGCCACCGATGGAAAGAACTTGCCATAGAATGGACTCAAGAGGAGGGAGCACAGAACCAGGGCCACGCAAGTGGAGACGTCCAGCCACGCTTTCTGATCCTGCAATATCTGAGTATGACCTACAGCTGCACTTTCCATCAGCTGAACTTAAATCTCCCCTGTGCCTCAATTTGTCCGAGTTGATGTTTTGCCACTCGTGACAAAAGATCACAATAATGATTCCATTCCACGTGGCCCTTTCTTGGTACTGTGTTTGCAGGGGGCTGGGGGGAGAATCGAGAAGCTTACGCTGAAGATGAAAGTTTCACCTTCTGTGGCTTATCGGCGGTTGACTTTGGACCAGCTGAGCCTTGTTCATTTTCCTTAAAATGGAATGAGACCCTACTTATGCCCCAGATCTGTGTCAATGGCAACAAGTTGAAAGTGCCTTGTGAGTTGGTAAGCATTCTTAAAATTAAGTAATTAATGTCCAATTATGTCATTTTGCCTCACTACAAAGAAAAACTATTGGGTTTTGTTTTTCCAGGTAAATTGGCTTCTCACTGAATATTTCTCAAGATCATTTTGTGGTGTTGTCAAAATATACTGAAATAATGGTGCGCTATCTGGGATTGGCAGGGTAGGAGATGGCACTGCAGTGGGGAGTGGAAGACAGGTACAAGAAGCTGGAGGCGGGCTGCCCATCTCTAAAAGTGGATAATGAGGGCCTGGGGATATAGCTCAGTGGCACATGCGCCTGCCTGGCAAGCACAAGGTCCTGAGTTCGATTCCTGGTACCAAAAATAAATAAATAAAAGTGGATCATGAGGACGTGGGTGTCATTATGTTATTTCCTCTCCCTCTGTGCATCCTTTTCCATAATAAAATATAAAAATTCCCTGCAACTCTAAGGAAGCAAACACCCTACTGGAACGCCTTGATAACCTTTAGCTCTCTGCTTCTGTGGTGTCTAACCACATGCCAGTTCCAATTTTTATGGGAGAAATCCTATCTAAGAGGGTGTGATGGCCTAGATTCATTCACTGCACTCACAGAGGCATGGTGGTCATAGATAATTCAGAAAAGTAATGTACAAATGCCTCAGCCGGAGCTCACCGAGAGAAAGCAGGATGTGACAATGGTGTGATGACAGTGTGACAACCTGTGATGAGGTTCACCTTCATAACTATGGCTGTCATCCCAGTTCTGTACCAGACACTATTCTTTCAATTACCTTGTGCTCTGTTATTGTTTAATGGTACCTAAGTCTTTACTGGAGAATACAAGAGAAAAATGCTAAAGAACATCCTTAAACACTACCAGGATTTCTGTCAAACCCGGCGACAATTCTGTCCCTTCAGAAAGTCCACATTCGGCTGATGTCCTTCACCATGGAAACAGCAGCCTACTGAGATTTGGAGTTAAGATAAAAAAACTGAAATATCAGCTCAGCTACAAACTGGCTCTTGTTCCTGGGCAAGTCACTTAACCTAATTGAACCTTAATCATTTTGGGGAGGGCAGGGTTTGAGATAGAGTCTGGCTATGTGGCCCATGTTATTCTTAACTTCACTATTTACCCAAGGTTGGCCTTGAGCTCATGATTTTCCTGCCTCAGCCTCCTGAGTGCTAGGACTACAAGCATGCGTCACTACACCTGGTAAACCTGAGTCATTTTAAAAATGGAAACAATCATAATCTCCACTCACCAGATGTCAAATGTGGCAGGCACATGAAGGTGAGAGCTTTATAAATTGTAGCATCATGTTTATTGGATGTCGTTATTTCTGCCGTTATTATGAGCAGATTTTCACAGTAAATTGTTTTAGGGTTCTGTGTTTTTGTTTGAAGTATCTTTTTAAAATTGCCCTGAACTGCTACAGCTACAATTAAAAGTCACCCTTGTTAGTGAAGATAAACAGGGCCATTCAGTGTCACTCCTAGTCCTCTGCCAGAACTCAGACTCTGCCATGCTTGGGCTGGAAGGTGACTTGTGGTCAGGCCAGTCTGCTTGTCTCACATAGGTCATGATACAGCTGGTGTCAGGGAAACACCAGAAAACAGCCTCTAGGCTCCAGGTTCTGATCTGAAATGGCACCCTGTATGCTGGAGTTCAGTCACCGGTGCCTGGGGACTGGCTTCAAAAGGTTGAGAAGCCTCCAAACTTTCCCCAGAACCAGCGTCCCTCTAACCTGCCTTGTTCTTCTCCACCCAGTGCCGGCAGAACTTTCTCCTAAGTTCCCTTATTTACCTGTCCAGGTCTTCCCAAACAGGAACACAACAGCTGTTAGTTTATTCACTGAAATATCATTAACCCTGGAAGACTAGACTCATGAAAGACTGAGCCTACATGGCGGTGCCTGCCTATAACAGCAGCACTCAGATCCTGAGAGGAGCACTGCAAGTTCAAACCCAGTGTTTCAGTTTCTTTCCCGTCACTGAGCCACAATACCCAACACCCTCCACTCTAAGGAGGAGAGGTTTATCTGAGCTCCCAGTTGGTGGAGATTTCAGTCCGCAGTTGGCTGGCTCCAAGGCAGGGCAGCCCCGCAGGGGGACCTGGCAGAGGAGAAATAGCTCAGTCCATGGTGGTGAGAAACAGAGAGAGATCAAGGGAAGAGGAGGGGAATAGACCCTTCCAGGCCACACCCCCAGCGACCACCTCCTCCAATCAGGCTCCACCTGCAAGCATCACATTTGCTGGCTATCACACCCCCACGATCCAACCACCACCCCAAAGCCCCACCTATGAGCCCATGAGGCTTTGGGGGACGTCTAGATCCAACTCACTGCACCCAGCCTGGGCAAGTTGGCAACTCAGTGGGAACTTATCTCAAAATAAAAACTAAAAAATATCCGGGCATGCAGTTTAGTGAAAAGGTCTTGAATTCAATCCCTAGCACTGAAGGAAAAAAAAAAAAGATTGGAAAAAATACTGAAGTCTGTAAACTGCCTGGACAGGCTTTGTCATATACCACTGTCATCATTTTAGTCCTGTAGAGAATTATTTACAATCCATTGTATTTTAAAGGTACGGCAGACTTTGTCCCAGCCCCTTGTATGATCACCAAGTCTGCCGAGTCCCTCTAAAAATCACTTACTATTCCCCTAATAATTGTCTACATTCACCCCTTCTTTTGCCATCCTGTGGGAAAGTATTTCTAAGTCACATTGGGCTACTGAGTGATCACACAGCTGTGATTTTCACCCACACTGTAATTTTTCCCCTAGTGCCCATTAATAAATTTGTACACCTTGTCTCCTATTTAATTTGTCTACTTTTAGATCATTCCACTGAAACTTCAAAGGTCAGAGGGGAAATTTCCCTTCACCTTCCACTATATACAGGTGAAAAACTACTGCAATCCAGATACTCTGTCTCTACACCAGCAGGTACCAGATTGCGTCCCTTGGAACACAGATCCCTCAAGGTGGTAAGAAGTGTCATGCATCAAAGGATTCCAGAGATAAATCTGCGTAAAGGTAGGTAATTCGATAGCAAACAGAATTATATGCACAGGCTTTCCAAATTTTGTGCCAATGTGCTGTTATATTCTAAATCTAAGAGACAGAGCAGCATTTCCCAGAGACAGCTGACTGCAAGCCATTATTTTAGTTTGCACACTATGGAGTGAATGGGCTTTGTCTGTTCGCCATCTCTGTACTGTGCCATCTGGGAGAAGTACTTGATCACTCTGTACCTCAATTTCTACATCAGAAAGGCTGGGCTGTTGAAGGTGCATACTTCATTGGATTGTTAGGAAGATTCAGTGGGTTAGCATAAGTGAAGAGTTTTGAAACAGTACTCTAAAGGTTTTGCTAAGTTACATTGTTATTCTCGTGTTGTTGCTCTAGTTGTTGTTACTATGGAGGAGATACAATAACATCTCAGCAACCTAAGACAGATACATCAACATGAGATGCTCTGCTGTAGGTCAGTGGGGACACAAGCCTGTGGACCCTAAGACGATAGGTGGCCAGACCTTCCACCTGAGAATCCCTGCAATTGCTCTTCGATGGATACCAGGAGTGTGCGTTTTCAAAAGCACATGAGATGATTCTGATGATCCGCTGGGTTTGGAATCCACTAATCCTACCAATGTCACTTTTAACACTTTTTACTTCAAGCTGATAGTTCAAAACTCTAGGAAACTTCTTCCCCTTGATTTATGAGAACTTTGAAGATTTATTTTATTTTTTAATTTTTTTTATTTTTTGGTTTTTTTCTCCGGTACCGGGAACTGAACTCACGACCTTGCGCTTGCCAGGCAGGCACTTTTGCCGCTGAGCTAAATCCCCAGCCCCTAACTTAGAAGATTTAAGCAGAGAAAAGAAAGGCTAGAATCCTGACTAGTACAGTTGTCCGTGGTCCCATTGGGGTCACCTGATTGTTGTAGTGGTTTATGCCACTACAAGGCCTTCCAAAGGCATTATCAGACTCCTGTGGTCCAGAGCAACACAGACAAGGGCAAAAAACAAGAGCCCAGGTATAGGGAAAGGGGCAGAGATAAAATGACTTGTCCAAGGTGTAGTCGCATTTCACTGCTTTTAAAATTGCCTGCATCCCTGCCTGCATGTTATGTCCGTTTTGCAACAATAGCAAGCACTTATGGCTGGGTCCCCAAGCCTCAGCCACGGAGTAAACCGCTAAGTCTTAGGAATTCTGCCCATGAACTGAGTGGTACGACTTTAATTTGCACGGCTTTTGTTGGCATACTCACTTGACACGTGGTGAGACCTTGCTGTTTCTGTAAACATGAGAGCCTTGTGTTCTTCCTGTTATTTCAAAAGTAACCGCCTCTACCAGCACTCACGAAGTCCTGAAGGATTTCAGGAAGCAGAGCATAGCGTGCCCATAGCCACGATCCCCGCCCTCCTTATTGCTAACAGAACTGGCCAAATAGCGAGAAGACCTCGGCGCTCTTTCGGCGCCCCTCCTCCGCCCCCGCTCGAGTAGACCCGGCCCTCCTCTGGAGCATCCTAGCAGCAAAAGCCGCACAAACAAAACAGCCCATTAAGTCCTAAGAGAAATAGAAGACTTTGTCCCCACCTTTAAGGGGTCTGTATTACCTGCCATTCTCTTAATCTTGGATGGAGACAAATAGATCAAGTTAAAAATGTTATTTTTAGGGGCTGGGGATTTAAGCGGCACAGGCCTGCCTGGCAAGTGCAAGGTTGTGAGTTCAATTCCCGGTACAGGAAAAAAAAAAAATGTTATTTTTTTTCTCATGTCAATCGCAATGTTGTGATGTTTCAAGAGCTGATTCAGAATCATTATGCTGGTTTGCATTTTGGGGTTTTTGTTTTTTGTCTTATTGCGATAGAGTCTCACTATGTAGCTCAAGCTGGCCTCGAACCCATGGTGATCCTCCTGCCTCAGCCTCCCAAGTGCTGGGATCACAGGCATGCGCCACTGCGTCCAGCCATTATGCTGTTTTGTAAACTGAATATGGCTACTGAACACGTTGTGACAATTAAACTCATTGTAGTATTTATAAACATTGAATTGATTAAAATTGCTCTAATTCAAAAAATTGCTGCCAATCTACTCAGTATAATACATGCATAAAAAGTTTGGCAGGGCTTGCTCCTGTGTCTAAATGTATTTTATCACTGTGCTAATTCCATTGCCCACAAAAATCAGAACTTGGTTGTTAGCCTTTAGGGGGACACGGGTGCCACTCAAACATAACTGCAAATTGAGCTCGGTGTGGGAGAAGCTGCTGGTTTCAGCTGATACAGTCATTTTACCCTCTGCAAAGCTTACCCACTACAAGGTACTTGGAAGTTACTGTATTGATTAGGATACCATAAATATCTATAAAATAATAGGTTTTCCCCCTGAGCACACACATATTTCCTCTCTCTTTTATTCCTAGTGGAGGGGTAAGCAGAAAGGACGTTTCCGTCCAGCCTGTCCGTGTGGGCGCCCAGACACAAAGGAATGATTGCACAAATCACTAAATAGATCATTTCCCATTAGTGCAGCGTGCGGCCTATTCCTGGTAGTGGAAATTAGGCCGTGCTAAAGTGAGAACCCAGTAATGAGAGCATAAAAATTAATACACATCGCTAAGATGAGTTTCAAGCTTCCAAGAACCAACCTACTTCTCTTTTTAGCACACTAGGTGGTAGAAAATACAGTAGCAGGAGGCTTTGGGTGAAAGAATAAAGTAGCGAGTCCACTTTATGTGTCAACCTGGCTGAATCACAGTTCCAAGATGTGTGGCCAAACACTATTCCAGATGTTTCTGTGAAGGATTCTTCTTTTTTAGTAAAGATTAACACTTAAAACAGCAGACTTTGAGCAAAGCAGATGTGACATGCGTGGGCCTCACCCAGTCAGCCGAAAGCCTTTGTAGAAAAAGACTGACTTCCACCAAAGAAAAGAAAATTCAGCCAGCAGACTGCTTGGGATGCTGTGGCCAACTCTTCCTAGATCAGCAGTCTGCCAGCCTGTCCTGCCTGTCTCCTCTGCAATTGTGTGAGCTGCCCTAGTTCCTTTACCTCTCCCGCTGCCTCCATCTCTCTCAGTACACCCACACATATTCACAAACACATACATCCTCTTGGCTCTGAAGAACTCTGAGTAATCCAAATTGCAGGCGGTCAGCAGGCGCCAGCTGGAAGCAGGACTGCAGGAGGGGTGGAGAGCACGCCCAGGAAGGCAGTTGCCTGAGTCAGCAGCTCCTGTACCCACGCAGGCACCAGAGTAGCCCAGGCACTGCCAGCTGAGACCCAAGGCTTCCCTCTCCTCAGCGCCTAGAGGAAGATCTGGGTAACCCCGCCTCACCCACAAAGCAAAACTCTTAGTGTCACCATTACTCGCACCATCTGACATGGGCGGAGTGACTTCCACTAGCCTTCCGTGGCCCTCTGTGGACGTGTGTCCTCTGGCTCTGCCTACTCTTGATATTCCTCCAGGCAAGTCCCGAGCTCCAGCTGCAGGCCTCAAGTGCTGACCACTCAGCAGGGGAGGCTCAACTTGGTCATAAGCACAAGGCCTTTGTCCACTGCAGGCGGTGAGGCAGCCCCGTTGGCATTCTTGTCTTCCCTTTAATAACTCCTGTAGAGACTTTATAAAGACAATAAATTACTTGGAAAGAGCTGGACCTACAAGAGGGTGTTCAGCTAATAAAGTAAAAGTACAGCCAGGCATGGTGGCACACGCCTGTAATCCCAGCATTTTGGGAGGCTCAGGCAGGAGGAAGTTCAAACCCAGCCTGAACAACATGACAAGTTAGCAAGTACCTGTCTCAAAATAAAAAATAAAAAAGGCTGGAGATATAGCTCAGTGATGGAATGCTTGCCTACCATGCACAAGACCCTGGGTTTGATCCACGTTACTGAAAAAATGCCCCCCACAAAAGCCACTGATAGGCTTGTAGGCACCCTGGCAACAGCAGCACTGGTTAAATTAGGGCCTGGCTGGAGAGTTTTTCCATGAATATTACTGTAGGTCATGCTGCAATGGGCATCTCCACTTGAACACGGTGCATTTAATAATGTATTTATCACCACTGCTACTAAGACTGCATCGATATGATAAAAAGAGGGTTCCAAGGATGTAGAGCCAAAAGAACAAGGAGATGGTAGATTACAAAACCGCAAGAAAAACTATGGAGTCAGGAAGAGAGCGGAAGAAAGATCAACAAAACTTTCGAAGCTGAAGAGCAGGTGGATGAGTAACACCTGACGGAGCTGAGCCAAGAAAGAAAGTTGAAGTTGCGTTGCGGCCCTGGAAGACAGCCAAAAAGAGGAAGATGATTTTCACTCTCAGTGAGAGCCTCCACCTCTTATACCTGCTACCTGCCGGGGGTGTCTGCGGGTGGGATGTCAGGAGCCAGGCTACAGCCCGGAGGATGGATGAGAGGATTAGAAGGAGTTCCCCGGCCACTTGCACATTTTATGGAGGAAGCCAAGCTGATTCTGTTTGAATCGCAGAGTCTGTGGACTTAGAGGCATGTGACCTAGCTGATGAGGGAAAAGGTCAGGAACAGAAGCCAGTGTGGCAGTCTCTGGATGAACCTCCACACCTCCCTATCTCACTGCTGTCCATGCAGCTTCCAGAACAAGACAGGCAGGCTTAGCGCTAGTGAGAGAGTTACCAGTTTCTCTCTGAGCACGCTGACCGCATCAAGAAGAAGAAGAACTCAGAGGCCCCCCTCACACCCTTGCAGTTGATGGGCACGCGGACCTCAGGGACCTCAGCAGCTGTTAGTGGCCGGGACCCTGGCTGTGGGCCCCCAGACATTGCCCTTGATTGTTCCAGGCATTTCTTTTTTTTTTTTTTTTTTTTTTTTTTTTGGTTTTTCTCCGGTACCGGGAACCGAACTCACGACCTTGCGCTTGCCAGGCAGGCGCTTTTGCCGCTGAGCTAAATCCCCAGCCCCCATGTTCCAGGCATTTCTTGCACATCCCAATAGACTTCCAGAAAACCAGAGGAAATTTCATTGTTTACAACTCAGAATGATGACAAATATCATGCAATGCAAAATGGACCACTGACTGGATATTGAAACTATGATGTCTGTGTCTTTGTATGCCAAGAGGTACAATGCAGTATAGCATTAAAGGGAAAAAGAAAACATGCAGAGCATTGTGTAGTATTAAGAAATAAATAACAAATAAATGTACTCTTTGGTTCACTGAAATCAGCTAACCCAAAAGACTTCTAAAATGTCGCCATATTTGGGCAGTCAGATTGCCACAGTGGAAAGAAGAAAACCTTTGCGTGAGAGGCACCTGTGCTCATACTCTGGCTTTGTTGGTTACTATTCATCTTCAACAGATCTCATAGCTGTACCTCCTTAGCTCAGTTAAGTTTATGTAGAACAGTGACACAATCCAGTACTGTAAGGGTTAAAAGAAAATGTAGGCAACACTGAGTGCAGTGCCAGGGAGTAACTGGCTCTGGATAAGGAGTCCCCCATGTACCTCTTTGGATCCCCCTCTGACCATGCAGATGGGAAACTCACCCGAGTTCAGGGAGCATGGTCTGGTGGGTGAGGGAGTGGAGGAGACAGAAGAGGTGGGCTGGCGCGCACGCTACATCGAGGCAGAGGAGTATAGGGAATGGGTGCTCGCCCTCTGGGCTGTAGGATTGCAGCATCATGACAAAGACAGCTTGGCTGGCCTTCTTTTCACCTGTTTCTGACAAACACAACATAAAAATTGGCATCCTCAACCCCTTGGGGCAAGGGCACCTGGGGAATGGAATCATCCTGTCCTGGGGCCTCATGAATCCACTGAGGGTGGGCAGCATACATGGATGGTCTGGGACAGCAGGGCCAACTGGTGACGCCCATGGACACTGATTGCCACACTCCCCACCACAGCCACAGAGCAGAGTGGCTGCCTCTCACCAGCCACTGGTGGCTCTGTGTCTCAGAAAGTAGCAATAGGAGAAAAAGATCGTACGTGCAGTCCAGTCCCTAAAAGTTGTGGTTCAGGAAATACTTAAGATACATTTTTCATGAAGAAGGAAAAAAATGCATCAAAATGCAGCATATAAATGTATATGTATTTTAAAGGAAAAATCACGGGCACTGGAGTGTAGTTCTTCAGCACACCAAGGCCAGGGTCATCAAAATTTCTCAAAAAGTAAAATACCCTAAGAGATTCGAATGCAGTGTACAAAAAGATCAGTAATGGTTAACTCGCGGTCATGAGATTTTCGGGTGATTTATTTTCTTTTCTATGCTTTTCTATCTTTGCCCAAAATTTCCCAATGGGAATATGTTGTTTTTTATAGTTAACTATTCCACACCTTTTAGGTTTTTTTTTCTCTGTTTGTTTGTCTGGTATTGGGGATTGAACTCAGGGCCTTTGTACTGAGCTACATCCCAACGTTTTATAAGTTTTTATTTCTTATTGTGAGATAGGGTCTTGCTATGTAGGTAAATCCTTGGCTTAAGCCTACTGCCTCTGCCTCCCAGTATGCTGAGATGACAGGTATCATCACCATGCCCGACTACCTTTCATTTTTTCAAGAGTTTTCCAATATCTCATAGCAAATATAGATCCCAGAAAAAGAAAATAACCATTCTAAAGGGCAAGAAATAACCACCCAAAACCTCATAAAAATAATTTCAATTTTGAAGTGAAATCAAAGTAAAAGAAAGCAATGTAATCACCATAACAATGACACAAAAAACCTGGGGCCACTATTGTTCCTTCGACTACTGGAGCAGCTGATTTATGGGCTTTGGTTCCTGGGATGATAAGGACCTGTGAGACTGTCTGTGGCTGTGGCTGAAGACCAGCCGGCAGCATGGTGAATGTGGGAATGCCAACCGGGCGTGGTGGCGCATGCCTGCAATCCCAGCACTCGAGAGGCTGAGGCAAGAGGATCGTTGCAAGTTTGAGACCAGCCTGGGCTACAAAGTGAGCTCAAGCCCAGCCTGAACTGCATAGGGAGACCCTGTCTCAAAAAAAAAGACAAAAAAAATGAATGTGGGCATGCCAAGGGCTGCCGATTCTTATTTTTGTTTCTCCTGTGCACAGAAACAATACTCAAGTGAGTTCAGTCTTTTCTTCTGAATCACAGGGCTTTTTCTGGTGAACAGATTGACAGGAGATTGTGCGGCCAAAATGGCCTTTAAGATCTGCTTTCAACTTCCTCCTTGAAAGGGATACTGTTCATGTTCTTGGCGTTGGGAGCTGTCGGTGAAAACAGGAACATAGTTCAATGATAACATCTTCTTAGGTACAATTAAAATAACACTTTTCTCCCCTGCTCCATGGAGTCAGTGATATTGCAAATGCCTGAATGAATTTGCTAATTAGAATGGCAGGAGTCCTCTATGCTGGAGGTAAACAGGAAGTATTTGTTACACTACAAGCTTTACACCAGCCCTCTGAGGTCCGCTTACGTGCCTATTCTGGTCAGCACCTCCTTGCCTTTGAAGGAGAAAGTCCAGAAATGGGAGAAGGACCAACTTATTTGGACTATTGCTACAAGGGTTTGGGAAGCCCTCTCTCACAAATTTTAGAGAGGCTCTGACAACAGATTTGGCCACTCCAAGACAGTCTATTTCTCTGTCCCCTCCTGCTTGAACCACAAAATGTTTATAGACTGTCAAACTGCTGAAATACACCTTTCTTACCTATAAAGCCAGTTCAAGATCTCTGAGCTGTCAATGCTGTCATGATTGCCCTCCATATATGCTGCCTCAGTCTTCTACTACCCACAGCCTGCTGGTACAGCTGCCTGGACTAAAAAATACCTTCTTCTGCCTTCAGTTGGCTCCTGTTAGCCAGCCCCTCTTCACCTTTAAATGGAAAGACTCCAGTTCTGAAAGCAAAGTTTAACTGACCTGGACTCAACCTCCTAGAAGTTCAAAACTTCTTTGCCCTCTTTGGAGAAGCCCTCACAGCTGGCCTCACTAGTTTCCCAGCACAAAATATCACTGCACTTCTAATTAATGATGCACAAGCTGCCTTCTAGAAAGACACAAAAGCTCTTGTGCAATATCTGGCGGAAACTGGTAACAAGAAAGAAACTGTAAATTTCTTGATAGAAAAGGTGTATTTTTATACAGCGGAGTATTACTCAGCTCTAAAAAAAGATAACCTCAAGGCTTTTGTAGGTAAATGGATGCAACTAGAGACCATACAAATAAGTGAAATGAATTGGACCCACATGTGTAAACATCATATTGTCTCCCTGGTGTAGGAACCTGAAAGAATAAGTAAAACTCAAAATGTACAATAGATAATGTGAAAGGGAAAGAAACTGCTTAAAGGAAGGAACAACTGGGATGCAGGAAAGAAGAAAAAGAAAGAAAAAGGAAGGAAAAAAATATATATGTATATAGAAGGATAGCTGGGATAACTGTACTGCTGATATCTGGTGGTTTATTGAAAGGAACAGTTAATGCTTAAAATCTTTTACATTTTGACCAATTTTGCATCCTTATATCTGGTAATCTGAGCAACTGATTGGAAGGCAAAAATATGCGATAGAACAACCATTGATAAATACCTATCATCTTGTCTAGTGAAACTCTGTATCATCTCTAATTTTTTTTTATAATTCTTTTAAATTTCCTTTAATGGTTTGAACAGTCTTCCAATCTTACATCTGGTAATCTGAGCAACTTGGTTGAAAGTAACAGTTTATAATATAACAACCACTGTTAATTCCTATCATTTTGTTTTGAAACTGTATCACTTTTAATGTTATTGCTTTGTTTTGTTTATGTCTGTGATGTTGGTATTTTGCTATTGTTCTTTTGTAACCACTCTTTTTAAAATAAAAAACAAAGAATCAGCTCCTTTTATTCCTCCTTTTGACTTGTGAATGGGCCCAAAGTATATGTCAATTCCATGGTGCTGCTATACAGGAGGTACTTTTTACTGTGGAAGTGTAGAAAGTTAGTAGATCAGAGTAAAAGAAGCTTAAATTAGGAAAATTACACACCAGGTCACATATTCTAATCATTTTGATGGCAAACGCATCTGCTTTTGATCAGATTATCTTTATAATCATTTTATACAGAGGCCTGAAGTTAATAGAGAAGCACATTTAAAATAGTGTAACTCAGTAGGCAATGAGATTATGTCAAGATTTAAACCAGATACTTAAGACTAAGAGTAGGAAAATTTACTGGAGAAAAGGCATGGGGAATAGGAATAGCTCCTGAGAGACAGGAGGGGTCCCAAATGGGTTACCAATGAGCCTATCTCTCAAAAGAAATTTTATAGAGCAAAATCATGAGGTGAGTATAATGTGGGTCAAAATTATGATCCACCAATAAGATTGCAAGTATAGATGCTTAGGTAATATTGATCTATTGATCACAAAGGTTCATGGGTGACATCGTTAACCTTGGTCAATAATGTACAGTCTTAGTTGTGTCTGTAATTTTAGTAGAAATTAGAGACAGTCGTAGTCTTAGTGGCCTTAGTCTTAGTTTTAGGGGGTGGGAGAGGATGGCCCATTCCTGATGAGATGAAGGGAAATCGCAAAAGGGTGATACCAATAATCCCAGTCCCCTCTTCATTCCTTACGCAAGTATGTAGAACCAGCCGTAGTGACTGTGATCTTCAGATGCGCCTCCAGCCACAGTCCTGATGCAGTTTCATCTCCCGCACTGACCCCCTCAGGGTCCCAGCACTGTCTGACTGCCTACTGTATTTCTACCTAACTTAGCTGTCTTTAATAAAAACCACACACACTCAACCTAGATCCTATCTTAGTCCCCTCAAGCTGTTGTCACAAAATACCATGAACTTGGGGAGGTTAGATGTCACAGAAATTGTTTCTCACAGTTCTGTGGATTGGAAGTCCAAGACCAACGTGGAGCTGTTTGTGCCCTGGACACAGCCCCCTTGCTAAGCAGCACAGGGAAAAGACATAGGGTGTCTCCGGAGGCTCTGGTCTGTGAACTCTGCTCCTGTCCCTGAGGGCTCGCCCTCTGCACCCCGCTCACTGTCCTCCTCACACCATCACCCTGAGGGGGAGGATTTTAATATATACACTCGGGGGTAACATTCAGACCACAGCAAACACAAGTATAACTTTATTCAGTGCTGGCAACACCTCTTGCCTCATGCTCTGAATACTCAAAAATCATGGCTCCTGGGTGTCTCCGGGTGAGCTCCATGGGACACAATCTAGAGACAGCATTTTGTATCATTTTTCATTTTGTGCCACCGGCTTGCTATCTTAGAGAGGTTTGAACTGGCAAGTCAGAAGAAGCAGACCTGAATTCAGTCTGGTTGAGTTGTCCAGTAAAATATAAAATGCCCAGTTAGATTTCAATTTCAAGTAAATGGAACATAGTTTTTATTTATGAGTATATTCCAAATACCCTATGGGACATTATTATACTAAAAAGAATTTTATGGCTTCTTTGATATTCAAATTCCACTGGATATGCTGGGTTTTGTTTTGTTTCCTTTTGGGGGGTTTTGCTAGACACATTAAGGTTTAACCACTTTTCCTCCACGCATTCCTGCGTGGAGGGGGTAGGGAACACTTATAAGAGGCAGTAAATAAAATGTAGAAAATATTTAATGTTCTATAAGGGAGAAAAGAAACAGAGAAGGAAAATAATACCTACACGATTAACCTGTTTACGATAGGGCAGTCAGCTGCTTTCTCCTTGCAATTAAAATCTGTTCCCTGAGACTACTGGGCCTCTCAGAAACTCCACTTTCTCTGCTCTACTTAAGGTGGGTACAGGGCAGAGACAGCGACAAAACCCACGCGCCGTCTGCGAGAGGTGACAGCAGCGGTTCTCTAGCCTGCCGTCCACTACTGGGTACTGCGCACAGGAAGGGAAGTCAGTCTGTCAGAGACAGCTGCCCTGCTGTGCCCATGACTGCGTGCCCATGACTGCCCAGGTATGGAATTGTAGCATAAGTAAGCAGCAGAGACCACCAGGCTGTGTAAAGGCAACATGACATGGAATTTCTTGTGCCTGGGTTCACATAGAGAGCATAAGACCATCTGAGATGTGTCTCCCTTTTATAGGGATGGAGAGAAAGCAGGGACACTAGGCGGGAAGACCCTCATGGACATCTGTGGTTAAAGTTCTCTGGCAGTCTTGCATCTCAGTGGGCAGAGTCCTTTGAAGTGTCCGTTGTAAATGTCCAGGTGTCTCCAGGATCGGCAAACTTCCTTGTCTTATGTTATCACCTTTCCTGTGCTTGTCAGTTATGACGGGTGCTGAGAGCTGAGCTCCCTGCACACAGCAGTGCTTTCTGCTGGCAAGCAGGCTGGGGGCTGGGAGAGTCAGGTCTGTTGGAGACTTACAGGCATCAACCCAAATGTGCATGGGCGGGTAGTGTCCACACACTGGAACAGGGCCAGCCTCAGTGGAGAAGGGAGATCTGTCACCATGACGACGTGGGTGAGCCAGGAGGACATTATGTCACCTGAAGCAGGCCGGGCACAGCCAGGTACTGTGCGATCTCGCCTCTGTGGGGAGCCCAAAATCGCCGAACTCAGAAACAGAACAGAGCAGGGCTTACCAGGGCTGCGAGGGTGGGACTTGGGGAGGAGTGACCGTCACAGCAGCACTGCAGTTAGACTGGAGGAGTACGTTCGAGGTGTCTGTTGTAGTAAAGATAAAAGGATGCTGGATTTCAAAATGCACCACAGCCTCACACAGCTCCCACACCCACGGTGGCGGCTGTACTTCAATGCTGTGTTCTTGTCTCGAAACATGGTGCTCCTTACAGTCTCTGGGGTGTCACCGACTGCCCATTTCCCTCGGGCCAGGAACAAAGCAGAGGCTGCTCCATGCTTTTGGCAAACACAATCATTACAGGGTTGCTCAGATCCA
The DNA here is from genome assembly GCF_000276665.1 of Chinchilla lanigera. Lineage (NCBI taxonomy): Eukaryota > Metazoa > Chordata > Mammalia > Rodentia > Chinchillidae > Chinchilla > Chinchilla lanigera. The sequence continues at coordinate 5,145,585 of NW_004955474.1, read as the reverse complement.
ACCTTGGAGTTAGGGCTGTCGGACCAACTGAGGCTACTGTGGGAAAACCGTTCCCCTCGGCCTCTCCTGAGCCCACCCGGTGGCCCAGGCTGTGCCTGGCAGACCCTGCTTCCAGGGCAAAGGTGAATCACTGCCACGCAGCGCAGGCCGACTGCGCTTCAGACTGCACTGCCTCTGCGCCATGCAAACCAGCGCCCTCCGCCCACGCTCTCCTCCATCTCTCCGAGGGAAACCCCGGCTTTGCAGTCCTTCCGGCCAAGATCCTCGGAGTCATCCTTACTTTACCGTTCTGTCACATCCTTCATCTATGCAAAACAGAAGGAAAAAATTCTGTCACCTTTACCCTTTTGTTGTTGTTTTGTCTTTTTGAAACAGGGTTTCATGATATAGCCCAGGCTGGCCTCAAACACTCTCTTCCTGCCTCAGCCTCCTGAGTGCCGAAATTACAGGCATGAGCTATTGCACCCAGCCTATGAGCTCTCCCTTCAAATCAGAAAGAAGCTGAAGCTTTCACACTACGTCCTCAGTGACCGGCCTGACAAGCAGCTGCCGTCGCGGACTGGTTCTCTGCCCCGTCCAAGCTGAGTCTAGACCAGCGCAGCATCTGAGGGATCCACCAACAGAAGTGATTGCAGTGGTTCTCATCTTTCAAGTTCCAGGGCTTCTTGGGTCTGGGTGTCCTCTCACTGAGAGTCCAGCTCCATAACTGAGCTTGCAAGGTGTGTAAACAAGAGACACACCCTTCCACTCTACCTAATCCCCACTCAACTTTTTCCTTAGTTCTAGCCTGACAACCCCAAGGCTGTGTTTAGCAAACTCCTGCCCCAGGACTTTGGCACTTGCTGCTTTCCAGGCCTGGACTGCAACTTACCTGAATTATTTGCATAACTTTATCCTTCACTCCCTTCAGGCTGGGACTTCAGTTGTACCTGGGAACTGAGGCCTTAACCACTCTGAATAAAATCAGACACCCTTGCCCCCCTCTCCCCTTACTGCCCATTCATAATCCCACTCTCCACCTTCAGGAACCTCATGCCCTCACATCCTGTGTCTGTCTGTCTTTGCCCTCCCCGTTCCCAGGAATATGTGCTCCAAGAGGCAGGGAAGGGATTTTGTCCACCATAGGGCACAGAACAGAAACTAACAGTTTGAGTGAATAAAAACTGCTGGGTCCATGTCAGCATACTCACCTATTCAAACATGGTGCATTTAAACAACATTCTTAGGGGCTGGGGATTTCGCTGAGCGACACAGCACCTGCCTGGCAAGCGCAAGGTCATGAGTTTGATTCCCGGTACTGGAAAAAACAAAAACAAACACACACAAAAAATAAACAACATTCTTCAGGTATAAGATGTACAAGAAAGGACACTGTTAATAATCGTGGAAGGGGCCAGGAGTGTAGCTCATTGGTAGAGCGCTTGCCCAGCCTGCTTAAACCCTGACTCACTCCTGCCACCACAAAAGAAATACAGGGCTTCCGGCGCACAGGGAGCTGCGGGTGGGGAGGGCCAGCCTTCTGGCTGGCTAGCTTCCTGCCTGCTGGCTCCCAGAGGGTGGGCCCCCAGCGCACAGGGAGCCTCAGGCGGGGAGCGCCGGTTTTTTGGGGCTTTGGACCGGCGACTCACTCCCGGCCTCGTGGTTTCCCGGAAGGAGGGCTTCCGGCGCACAGGGAGCTGCAGGCGGGGAGCGCCAGCCTTCTGGCTGGC
>NW_004955474.1:5137404-5142179 GCF_000276665.1 Chinchilla lanigera | reverse complement strand
TTCCTACCATTTTGTCTGTAATTTGCTAAGTCCCCCCTATTATTATGTTATCCTTCTTTTATTCTTTAAAATAAAAAAAAAAAGAAATACAGTGAAGAACTTCAAGGCACACTGCCAACAATCTTTGGGCTGGGGATATAGCTCACCTGCCTGGAAAGTGTGAGGTCGTGAGTTTGATTCCTGGCACAAAAAAGAAAAAAAAAATTATAAAACACACTGCTGTACACTAAGATTTGAGTCTCTCCTAAATCCACCTGTCAAAAGCCTGATCTCCACGCATTGGTAACAGGTAGGACTGGGGGGAACAAAGGTGGAACTGTCCTGACCAGATCTCTGTCCTGAGGAGAGACCTGGAGGGCTAGGTGTGGCTCAGGGTCAGAGTCCTGGCTCAGAAACAGGAGGCCCTGGGTTCAAGCTGCAGCACCAGAGAGAGACAGAGGCACAGGAGAGAGAGCTCCCAGCCCACTCCATGCGCCACCCTGTGGGGGCAGAGCCAGACGATGCCACGTGCAAACCCAGGGGTCCCTCTGCAGCCGCCAGGTCCGCCTCATACGGCTCTCAGACCAGCAGGCCCAGGCACTGTGCTGTTTGCCTGTAATCCTAGCTATTCAGGAAGCTGAGGCAGAAGGATCACAAGTTAGAGGCCAGCTTGAATAAGGCAGAGAAACCCTGTCTCAAAATACAAAATAAAGAACTGGGGACAGGGCTGTGTGGTGCAGCACTTGCCCAGCCTGACTGTGAGGATACGCAGTCCACAGCACCTTGCGACAGCAGCTGGGAGTTGAGCAGCAGCCTGGTGAGCCCGCCTCGGGTGGGGCTGGAGGAGGAGGTCTGCTGCTGCTTCTGCCTGCAGGTGGGAGGTCAGAGAACCACAGGGCCCTGCGGTAACAGGGCCTGAAAGAACGGTTCTCACAGTGGGCCTGCAGTCAGAGAAGAAAGGAAAAACCCATACTTCTGTGAGATGGGCGGATGGCACCTCTGGTGTCCTGCTCTGTCTCCACCAACCTCACCCAGAGTTCTGCAGTCACCACAAGACGCCGTTGTCGCCGTCTGAAGGGACATTCACAGCATCTATCAGAACCCGGGCTGCGCATATTCTTTAGTTACGCTGCACCATGCCTGGGTATCTATAGAGCTTCGTGTGATTCAGAGACAGAGATAAGAAGAGACAGGATATTTATTGCAGTATTATTCTAGTGACTGCAAAGCTGGGGAAATTCTCTAAATGGCCATTGGTAGGGGAGTAGCTAAATAAATCACGATATGTTTATACCATGTACATATAACGATTTAAAGTAATGAGAAATATATTTAAAAACAAACACAAAGTGCTCCAGACCATAATATGGAATAAAGAAATGGTTTATGGACCATTACCCCAAGTCCACCGCTGCCTGTATAAACATAGAAGAGCCAGGGGCAGGGGCTGGGGATTTAGCTCAGCGGCACAGCACCTGCCTGGCAAGCGCAAGGTCGTGAGTTCGATTCCTGGTACTGAAAAAAAAAAATTTAGAAGAGCCAGGGGTGGCACTGTGCTGAGAGCTCACCACTCAGGAGACTTGAAGCAGAAGACTTTTTTTTTCTTTTCCTGTTTGTTTGTTTGTTTGTTTGTCACAGGGTCTCAGTATACAGTTCAAGTGGGCTTTGAACTCACTTTGTAGCCCAGGCTGGCCTTGAGTTCACAGCGATCCTCCTGCCTCAGCCTCCCGAGTGCTGGGATTACAGGCGTGCACCACCACACCCAGAATCCTTTTTCTTTTCCTTTCCCTTTCTCTTTTTCTTTCCTTTTTTCTTTTTTTCCTCTCCCTCCCCTTCTCCCTCTCCCCTCGCTCTCCCTCTCCCTGTCTTCCAAACTTGAACCCTGGGCCTTCACACTAAGCTACATCCCCAGCCCTTTTTTACTTTTTATTTTGGGGCAGGGTCTCACTAAGTCTCTAAATTGCCCAGGCTGGGTTCAAACTTATGATCCTCCTGCCTCAGCCTCCCAGACTGCTGGGATTACAAGAGTGTGCCACCACACTTGGCAAGGTGGGAGGATCTTGGATTCAAGGCCAGCCTGGGCTACATAGCAAGATTTTGTTTCAAGGTTATAGTGATAATAGTTGTATAAGAGCATAGAAAAGCATCAGAAAGGAAGTCTGACAGAGTTAACCACAGTGGTTATTTATATGGAAGAAGTGTGTTTTCAGGAAAATGGAATGTGTTTTATTTTTTTGTATTGGGAATCGAACTCAGGATCTTGTACTTGCCAGGCATTTGCTTATGCCACTGAGCTATATCCCTGGCAGAATGTGCATTTTATATTATCATACACTCCAGTTAATGTTGAACTTTCAACTTCAAGTGTGTATCCATGCATCACTTGTGTGCAGGTGTGTGCGTATTCTATAAAGTGCCTAGCACTGTCTTCTGACGTTGCAGATCAAAATGTGTAGGTCAAGCTTATCTATATTTGTAATATAAACAGATGGATATCTATTGAATGAAATAGATAGGGTTATTATTTCAGTAAAAGTATAATTTCTAAACAGGTTAAATCATAAATCTCATATAAATATAAAATGAACATATGTCAGATATTTAGTTTCATACATTAGTTAATAGGAGAACTAAAGAAATACTAAAGTTTGTTCAAAAGGGACTGTAACTTAAAATGATTTATATTCTCAGCCAGGCACTGTGGTGTTTGCCTGTAATCCTAGCTATTCGGGAAGCTGAGGCAGGAGGATCACAAGTTAGAGGGCTGCTTGGACAAAGCAGAGAAACCCTGTCTCAAAATAAAAAATAAGGAACTGGGAGTGGGGATGTGTGGTACAGCACTTGCCTAGCATGAACAAACCACTGGTTTTAATCCCCAGCCCCCCAGAAACATTACATTCTCTCCCTGACAAAATCAATGTACAGGGCCATGGACAGGAACCACATGTGTGATTATTAGTCTTCCAGAAATAAGCTTTTATTCCCTTTTTTTTTTTTTTTTTTTGGTTTTTCTCTTTTTTTTTTTTTTTGATACCGGGAATCAAACTCATGCCTTGCACTTGCCAGACAGGCCCTAGGCTGCTGAGCTACATCCCCAGCCCAGCTTCTATTCCTTGTGCTGAAAAATAGACTCATTGATCAAAGTCAGGCAAAGGTCCAGTCCCAAGAGTAGATAAATGCAGTGCATTTGCACAATCGAATAGAATACTACTTGGTCATGAAAAAGAATGTCAGCCTGTCCCCCTGCAGCACCACAGTTGGACTGAAGGTCATTGTAAGTGAGACAGACACAGGCATGTGCCAGATGAAAATATTTAAACAGGAGAGTCACACTATGGTAAACAACAACAACAACCAAACCAAAAAACAGAAAGAAAGAAAGAAAAATGGGAGTGATGGCAGCGCTTGTCAGTCGGGGGTTGTTTTGAGCCTTCAGCGAGAGGTTGCTGGTAAATATTGTTATGATAGCAGACTTTCTGATATTTTTTCTCTGAGCAAATAGATCTACATCTTCGATTGTAGGATTTACCTCTTTTTTCTTGATATTATGCTCACAAAACTGACATTTTTGGAGACAGAGTGTCACTATGTAGGATGGCCTTGAAGCCTTGAACTCTTGGTGATCCTCCTGCCTCATCCTCCTGAGAGCTGGCATTATAGGTGTGTGCCACTGCGCCTCAAAAACAGTTCTAATGACTGCCTGTTTTAGTGTATGACTGTGCATAATTTATAAATATCTGACATTTTAGATGTTTTCCTAGTCATATACATTAAGTTGAGGTCATTGTATATCTTTCAAATTTTGGCTAAATTCTTCCACCCAAATTCTGAGATTTTTAAAAATATACATTTATGGAAATTAAAAAACATATCCCTATGACACCAGAAAATACCCAGCAGGCTGCTATGCACAGCCATAGTCCATGCAAGGACAGTTGGGAATCATTTCTGCTCAATTCCAAAAGTTTGCCAGGTTTTTCTGACAGTGCTGTATTTACAGTCATTCCTGGCGTTTTGAAACACTTGAGAATCTCTTTTCTAATATATGTCAGTGGGCCCACTGAATATATTCTGAATAATTTCTGAATAATTCTGAATAATTTCTCTGTACCTATGCAGACTGTTACTATCATTTACCCTCTGACAAGACTGTCATGTAATGAAGTTTCCTAAATATGATTCATGAGGCAGAACTCAAAACTTTGGCTTATGTAAATCTTCTTCCATAAGGGATTTCATAACATCACTAATGTCCTGCTCAGTGTACTGGAAATGATGTGGTAAACCAAATTACAGTAGATCCTTTGGGCATTTCTTCCCTAAGCCCAATAGTGTGGCATTTATTTATTTATATTTTTTTATTTTAAAAATAAAAGAAGGAAAACATTAACAAACAGACAACCATTTACAAAATAGCAAAAGAACAGTACAAACAATACAGAGTCACAAACAAAGTGGTAGGAAATTAATTATACTTGCTGTATTACATATTGATATCTTCAAAGTGGTTTCTCAGGAATAGTGCAGTATTTTCAGTCTGCATAGAATATTGATGAAGCTGATTTTGCTACCAAAAATAAAAAGACGAGCTGGGCATGGTGATGTATGCCAGCTACTCAGGAGGCTGAGGCAGGAGGACAGCAAATTCAAGGCCAGTTTGAACAAATTAGCAAGATTCTTTCAAAGAAAAGGAGCGGGGTGGGAAGGGTTGAGGATGTAGGGAGCCCATGAGCCCCTCAAGTCAGTCTGCAATGATACACACACACACACACACACACACACACACACACACACAC
>NW_004955474.1:5122395-5136909 GCF_000276665.1 Chinchilla lanigera | reverse complement strand
TTCAGCACAGAAATACAAGACAGTACAACAGCCACATTAACTATCCTGTATATACATACATACAAAATTTCTCCTTCTTTCCCTTCTCTTTTCTCACATCCCAATTGCCCTTTACCCTTGAGTGTTTTCCTATCATTTCACAATGTCTATCATACCTCCGAGTTTTTATTAACTCTTTCAGGTTTTACACTAGTGAGACAATGCGGTTCTTGCACATGCAGGAATTAAGGGGTTTTTTTTTGTTTTTGTTTTTGTTTTTCCCATACCGGGAATTGAACTCATGACGTTGTGCTTGTCAGGCAGGTGCTGGGCCGCTGAGCTAAACCCCCAGCCCCTCTAAACTCTTCTTGTGACAGGGAAAGATGGGATGAACTTAACCTCCATAGGAACTTGGTATGTTAATTTTAGGATCAAATCAGTGAAATCTCTACAAACATAGCAAAAAAATAACTTTTAGTAGAACAAATATGAGAAAATAGAGATAGCAGACAATAAGCATTACCCGAAGTATAACAACTTACAATTCCTTTGTAACCTGCAGTAATAAACCAGGTTCATTAATATAATAAGTGTTACATTTACCTTTGGATTTCATGCATGTTGACCGTGTTTTCCAAACCAAACTGAAGTTTCAGATAGTCCAACAAAAGACTTGTTTTTGCTATGAGAATATGGAGATGTGAAAAAGTTTTGCAAAAATTCCAAAACTTGATCATATATAGTTATATATGTAATAAGTACATTCTACTGAAAATAAAAATACTATTATTGGGACTATCTGGAAAAATCCAAGACATGTGATCTTCCTGTAGAAATCACCAACCTTCAGAGCACTCCATTTCCTCATCTCAACTAAATCATTTACAATTGTGCCATTATTTTATATACTGTTACAAAAATTCAATAGCTGTCAGCCAGTATTGTGTCAGTGTAACAAGACACCTGAGAAAAACAACTTTCAAGGAGGAGGGCTTTAGTTTGGCTTACGGTTGCAGAGGTCTTAGTCCATGGTTACTATGCCCCATCGCTTTGGGCCCAAGACAAGACAGGACGTCATGGTGGCTGGGAAAGAGACAGGACATACACCCAGGTCCCCAATAGCCTAACTTCCTCCCGCGGGCCTCGCCTCCTCAGGATTCCATCAGCTCGCAGTAGCACCAAGCCTTTGAGGCAAGGACCCCTGCGGACATTTGCAATGCACGTGATAGCAGTGGCCCAGAAAAATACGACACAGAGTTTTCTTATCACCATCCGCCAGCCTCAGCTTCTATTTCTGCATGTAAGAACCTTGACTTTTACCTTTGGATTTCAGCAATTTGTTGAGCAGAGATAATTCATATGGTTGAAGCAACTCGATGATCTGGCTTTTCTGAGGACAATTAGCGCTCTGTTCCACTTCAAACTACAGTCATATTCAAAAGCAAAATACTTGAGCCATGTGGGTCAAAGGTACACACGGTCTATTGTCTTTGCGCATATCTAATACTGTAAAACTCATTTTTGCTTAAAATGTACGCCTTCTACCCTCTGTGGAAATACAGACACAGTGCAGCACTCAGTGCCCTCAAAGTGCATTTTGTAGTTATAGAAGGAATATGCTACTGTCTACTTTACAAAGGAATTAAGTCACAAAACATACTTTGCCTAAAGCTACTAGGATTCAGGAAGGAAGCTAGAAATACAGGGAATTTCTTGGTCATCCTGCTAGGGATGTGGGTAGTAACTGGTTTGAGTTCATAGCGATGAATGCCAATGTCATCAGTCTTACCACCTCTGAAAGACAAGTTGCAAATTAGTTTGATTTTTTTGTACTTGTTTGAGAAGTCACCCCTCCCTACTTCTTAATTTCTACCTATCTCATCAAAACAATATTAGCATAGACCCTTTTTTTGAGACAGGGTCTCACTATGCAGTGCAGGCTGGCCTTGAACTCCTTCCCTTATGTAGCCCAGACTGGCAGTGATCCTCCTGCCTCAACCTCTTGAGTGCTGGGATTATAGGCATGTGCCACCACACCCAGCTCAGTCTTCAAAGTCTTCTGGCTAGTTCAGGGAGTTTGGATTCAAACATTGTTCTCCTTAAGGAAAACTACTTTCAGTAAAAAGGACAATAATTAATAGGTAACACTTGTAGGGGCTGGGTATTTAACTAACTGGCACAGCACCTGCCCAGTAAGTGTGAGGTCTTAAATCCAATTCCCAGTACCACCCCCCAAATAGGTAACAGTTGTGTAATAGTATATATAAAATATACTCTTCTCAGGATTTTATACATATTACCCAACTTAATCTTCATAAGATGCTAGGAGGAAAACACTATTATTACCCTGGGCAACCCACTTGGGACGCCTCCTGTTTCTCAGGAGCTATTCCTATTCTCCATTCCTATTCCTCAATACATTTTCCTGCTCCAAAAAAAAAAAAAGAAAGAGGGAAAGAAAGAAAGAACAAAGAAACAAAGAAAGAAAATTCTATTACCCCTGCCATCACTGTGCTAAACAGTATAACACATACCCCTGAAAGTGTTTAGCTGCTTGAATAAGGCCAGTAGGTGGCAGGGCTGGGATTTGAATTCAGGCTGTTTTCAGAATTCGTGTGCTTGTTGTAAGAAGTCATGTCCTTAAAAGCTATTAGTTTCTAGCCAGGTGTGGTAGCACAGGCCCATAATCCCAGCGCTTGGGAGACCAAGATAAGAGAATTACTGCAAGTTCAAGGCCAGCCTGGGCTACATAGTAAGTTTAAGGCCCACTTGAACTACATGAACTGCATAGTGAGACTCTGTCTCAAAAAAACAAAAGTTATTTGTTTCTACTACTGTGTATCTGTAGTACTGGACCAGGTAAAATCTGAAGAAGAAAAACTTATGTTTCAATCCCAAATTTCTCTATAAACCTTTATATCATTCTGTCTCTTGCATTTTTTTCTTATAAAGTAGGAATAAAAATATTTGCAATGCCTATCTTACTGGATGAATAGAACACATTAAATAACGTACGTGAATGTGCTTTGTAAAGTGTTATTACTTAAGCCTTGAATGGTCATGTCAGTTAGGATATAGCTTCAGCAGTATATAATGAGGAGATAGGGATGGTGGTGCATGTCTGTAATTCCAGCACTGGGGAGGCTGAGACAGGGAGATCACTGTGAGTTTGAGGCCAGCCTGGGCTATCTAAGGAATCCAGGCCAGCCTGGACTATAGAGCAAAACCCTGTCTCAAAACAACAGCAGCAGCAGCAACAACAACAACATCAACAACAACAAAAACCAAAGGAGGAAAATGTTGCATAGAGTAAATTAAAATTAGTTCAAAGCTAGAAGAGGACAGACCTATGGCTTGAGCCTAGGGTGGTTAATGTATAAATTCCTAACTATATCACCGTGCTATTTCCTGCTACCCTCTCACTACCATACTTGTTACTATACCATTGTTTTTCCATGTCGTTTCATTAAAAATAAGGTAACTAATGTAAGTTGCCTGGCCAGAGTCTCCCACAAAATGTTCGTCTGGTAGGCTGAGATCAGAAATTCCTACCTCCAACTTAGAAACAAAGCCGATGAAGGCCACAGAAAAAGACAGGTTAAGCACAAAGCTGTATGGTCGGTATCCAAGTAACAGGGGACACTGCACTAGCAGGGTCTCTCATCTCCCTGGCAAGCTGGGGAAATTCCATTCAGCTGTCTTAGAGCCTCTGGTATGGAAGACACCTCAAATTCCCACACAAGGGGAGAAGTTTGTCAGTCAGGGAATCCTCAGTGAGGAGCAACAATAGGTCTCTCTAGACACACCTATTGCTTTGGGGGCAAACAGAAGGTTAAAAAACTCAAGCTGAAATAGAAGCCATGTAAATAACAGAGGTAGCTCCCTCTCTTAACCCTGGAGCAATGCCTTGCTAAGAGATATGAATGACTCCAAGACCACTAAAGTAGAAGTTCTTTACGTCAGCCAAGAAGTACACATTGCTGACAGTCTCCTACATGCTTGCGGTGTACCAGAAACCTTTCAGCAGGTTAAATCCTAGTTGAAACTAACAGCGAGGCCTGAGAAACCATCACGTGCCAGAGTTTGCATCATGGAACACAAGTGCAATACATTTGAAGAATCTAAATTTTTCCTACTGAATGAGGGAAAAATAAAAAGCAAAAAGAAAGAGAGAAAAAGAAAACATTGCAATGTCAGAAAACATAAGGTTTAGTAAGGCCTGTTGTGGTGAAATATATCATAATGTATCTTAAATAAAATTTCCAAGGCATTACTAGAATCCATAGTAAGATCAGACTTTGCCATATAAAGTGAAAAATGAAGAAAAGCAAATACCTATGTAAGCCTAACACAGACTTTTTATTTATAAAGAACACTACTTCCCGCATTACACTGTACCTCTGCCATCTGTTCATTTCTTCCTATCTCTTTACCAAATTCCATGACTGTGACAGTGGGAGCTGGCGTGGTGACAAGAGCTACCCCCATGCTTCCTGTCCCCAGGCCCAGTCTCACTGCTTAGCTAGTGACAAAAACTATGACGAAGAGGACAGAGATGCCCATCTCAGCTGGGACCCGGGAAGCCGCAGAGCTTACAGAAGGGTGAGCTGAACCGGAAGCAGTTGCTAGTCTTCCCTAGTCCCGTGCCCCCTGGCTTGAGGAATCCATGCCTCCTGTCAGATGCTGCTGTCCTCTGTGGTCCCTCATGCCACTCCTCTCACTGTCCTTTTCAGCTCCCACAGCAAAGGCAGAGGAAGTAGAAGGCACTAAGTCGACTGAGGTATGCGGACAGTGTAAGTTGTTGAGGGATCTTGCTATGGTGGGTCCTCTTTTCTGGAGGCATTACAGACGGCTAAATTAGGTAGAAATGGTCCAAGCAGTCAGACAGGACTCAGCCCCATAAAGAATCAGGGCAGAAAATGAGAACACATCACAATGTGGGTGCAGGTGAATTTGTTGAAGGCCAGGCTTCAAAACAAAGAAGAAGTAACCACACTGCTTCCCTAAGGATAAACAATAATGACTGATGTTCTAAATAGGCATCAATCAGCTGGGTGGGGACCGAGACCTTGACCCATTCTTTCCAAGGAAAGGTTCTTGCTCTTTGACTTATCCCTTCTAGGAAAGGTCTGTGTCCTTGACCTGCTTCCCCACTGGATCAATATTACCTAAGTAATATTGCATAGATTCTGGATTGTGATTCACTGAAGTAGTCAAAAATTGTCAACCTTGCTTGTGAATTGCTTATGCCTTGTAATCTTGTTGGTTGATCCTCGTTTTTTCCCACCTTACACCCACCTCAGGATTTTGCTCTATAAAACTTCCTATGAGGCTTCCTTTGAGGCTAGGCTACATCTGTAATCCCAGTACACCGGAGGCTGAGGCAGGAGGATCGCGGGGAGTTGAAAAACAGCTTGCACTACAAAGTGAGTTCAAGGCCAGCCTGAACCTTAGAGTGCAGCCCTGTCTCAAAAAAGATGGAAAAAAAAAAACAAAAAAAAAAAAACAAACTGCTTTTGAGAAGTGGGCTCATGGGTAACCCACTTTCTGTGTCCTCTTCTGTCTCTTTAGACAGAAGCTATCTTTCTCAATAACTACGTGCTACTCCTAACCTCTGTTATTCCTTAAAATTCATTCTGCAATATATTCCCTGCATCATACTTGGAGGCCCCAGCAAGATACAGTAGATCTTTAACTTATAGACTCAATTCATTCCTGAGGGCACTTGTAACTCAGGTTGTCAGCTGAAGGCTCAGGCTCCTCTACATGGCTTTTAAAGTCTCTCTCCTGAACACAGGGAGACCCCAGTGTCCTTAGAGAGACGTGGGTCCAGGATTTCTCAGCCCCACACAGGAAAGGATGCTGTAATGTTCTTCCCAGAACTCTAAGGGTTAAATCTGTATTTGAGACCATCTGAAGCATAAGTGGCTGGCATTCCTGTCATAACTCAAGACTTTGGTTGTAAGCTAAAACTAAGATTCTGGTCATAACCCAAGGTGTTTGTATGTCAGGCCAGTCATAACTGGAGGGTCCACTGTAACTGGACAGAGGTAAGAGTTTGCTTTAGTTACATAGATTCTGGATTGTGCGTCACTGAAGTAATCAAAAATTGTCATCCTTGCTCATCAGTTGCTTTGTCTTCAACTTTTATGCCATGTCTTTGTCAGCTGTTTATGCCTTAAATTTCTCCTATCTTTGTCAATGGATTATGCCTTGAATTTTTATGCCTTCTCTCTTTTTTTTTTTTCCTGTCTTTTTGAGACAGGGTTTCACTATGCACTTCACACTGGCCTTGAACTCACTTTGTAGCTGAGGATAGCCTCAAACTCACAGTGATCCTCCTGCCTCAGCCTCCCGGGTGCTGGGATTACAGGCATGAGCCACCACGCCAGGCTGGCTTTGTCTTTTTTATGCATTGTCTTTTGTTAAAATGATGGCAAATTTAAGTGGAGAACATGGGACGATTATGTTTCTTTGATAGGACATTTTTGCCTTATATTCCTGTTTTGTATACACCACATTTGGACTTATTAGTTGCTAAATTTATTGATGTTCTTTGCTTGACCTATTTGACTCGTTAGACAAAAGTACTAGGGAAAAGTGGTGTTAGAGTGCCTCCTAGTGGACTTTGTTATGAAATGCTATAAAATGGGTCTTTTTATGAAATCTAATTTATATTTTAGGAAACATGCATGCCTACTAATAAATAATGGGACACATTCTGCCAATTAAAAGATAATAGGCCTGAACCCATTCTTAAGACTTGAAGGACAGGTTTCACTGGAACAGACTGGCTCTGATTGTCCCTCTACACCTTAGAATGTTAAGCCTCCTCTGCCTCAGTTTCCTTTCTGGTCTGATCTTCCACTAGCAAGGAGGCAATCTTAGCTTTTAAGATTTCCCCACTCTCACCTTTCCAGGCTGAGGGTGATGACTCAGGGACAGTTGTCTAAGTAATTCACCATGAGCACGAGAAGAAAAGACTTCCTTTTCCTGATCTCATTTCTGATCTTTTCCTGCTACTTTGTACATTTTTTTTTTTGGAGGCATGCAGATAAAGAGAAAGAAACTCTGAACTGCCCCAATCTTTCCCTCCTATCCAACAACTAGGAACTTTTCAGCTGAGCCTGTAGAAAATGAGTGTTTTTTAACACTGAACACAAGTAAGTCTTCTTAGATGAGGACAACTCAGGCATTTGTCTGCCCATCATATGACTTTAACAAACAGTGGTTACCCTGCCAGCTAGTTAGTTGTTTTTAGAGCAACTTCCACTTCTAAAGCAGAGGACAGGTTTCCCCAGCACCTTCTGGTGAATCCCCACTGAAGCCAATGGAATGGTGACCAGACAGGCAGCTGGATTCCTTTCTAGAGACAAATCTCTAGCTGCATGGAACCAGTAAAATTGGAGAGGACAGCTGAGGGGTTATGGCCAGGGCAACTCTCGAGCAGATACCAAGGTTCCTCGATGGAAGCTGTGTCCCAAGCAGAAAAATCTCCACTTACCTATTGTCTCTACCTGATCTCCTCGGTGTAGTGAGAGGTAATTCTCTCAGTGACCTGGTGTCCTCTGTCCCAGAGTAACCAGAGGTGACACTGTTGGAACTCTCTTTTCAGCCTCCGTTAAGAGTGAGCTATACATTTGGACTTTTCTCTCTGCTAGTAAGTTGGAAATTCCACCAAATTTTTTTCCAACTTGCTGGGAGTTAACCTTAGAACCGTCTTGTGCTTAGACCACTCCTCCCTCCAGGAGATCAGGCTGAGGCAGCTTGGTACTACTGTTTGCCCTTCACAGAGGAAAACAGCTATCAGGGGAGTGATTTACACTGGTGCCTTACATATGCTAACTAAAAGTTTTTAACCAGCCTTTCTCTTCTTTCATGTGCATGTAGAAGAACTGACAAATGTGCCTTTACTAACATGTAAGTTGTGGTTACTGACTGATGGGTATAAGTTTAACCTGTGAGCTTCAGAGACTTAGACATTTTAAAATAGATTTTAAGTAAAATTTAGCCTTGTCTTGCTGCTAAAGAAGATTGCCTAGGTGATTAGATAGATAATTCAAATGTCTTAGGAACTTCTTCACCCTAGGGCCTAGGGCAAGATTTCTCTGAGCCATTTACTTGATCTACCTATTTCTAGAGGTGATGTCTTTTGCAATCTGAGAAGTATTCCAATTTGCCCTTTGATCTATTTTCCTCACTCTCTTCCAAAGAATTGGAAAGCAGTGGTTCAGATGTCTTGATTATTGGTTTTGCTAGCAGTGCTTCCTTCTTGAAATATGGTTGTTACAGCTGGAATCAACTGTAACTTGTGCTTTTGGAAACACCTGCTGGAGTTAAAAATTTGAGTTCCTCATGAGGATAGGGCTGTCAGCTAGTGAAAGGTGTTTAGTCTGATGTGATTTATCTTCTGGTCTCTATCCAGATGACAGCCACCTGCTCTGGAGTGGGCCACCTCGGGGATCCTTGAGAATGTAGAAATCAAGTAGAAATTAAAAGGATGCCAATTATTTCTCTGGTATTTCAGATGGGAGACTCAATGTCAAAGTCTCTTACTCCTTTGGAATGTATTCTTAAGCTCTGGAAAATGTTTGAAACTCACATATTGACAAAAGAGTGGTTTAGTTTTTTTCTGCACCTGTGCATGGCCTGTCTATCCCCTAGGGCCAAAATGGAATGCAGAGGGAAGTACTGATTATGATATTCTTTCACAACTAGAACTGTACTGCAAGAGAGAGGAAAATAGTCAGAACTACCTTATGTTCAGACTCTCTTTGCATTAAGAAATAATCCTTACTTGTGTTCAAAATGAAAATGTGAGCCACAGGAAAACCAGACCCTCTGGCCCTTAAGTCTTCCACTGTCACTGTGCCTGAGGCTACTTTTCCTCACCTTTTGGACCCTGAGGATGAGTTTTCCAAGAGAACCTTAATCATAGCCTCATCCACTATTACTGACTCTGAGGCTTCCTCTACTTGCCCTTCAGGTCCTGAGGGT
Source organism: Chinchilla lanigera (assembly GCF_000276665.1). Taxonomy (NCBI): domain Eukaryota; kingdom Metazoa; phylum Chordata; class Mammalia; order Rodentia; family Chinchillidae; genus Chinchilla; species Chinchilla lanigera. Next base: position 5,127,933 of record NW_004955474.1, on the reverse strand, counting down.
AAGGCTTCTAGGCCAGCCATAATCAAAGCCTCTACGAGATTATATCCACCCTTGGCTAATTTTGTTAAAACCTCTCAAGGAAAGTATCCCTTATAGGAGTAAATGGCGAATATGAGACTACCTGCATTCATTTGCCTTTTTATCTCAGTGACTTAAAACAGATCAAACAAGGTCTAGTAAAGTTTTCAGACCACCCTAATAAATACTTTGAGGTCTTTAGAGGATTTATTCAGACCTATAAACTAGCCTGGAAGGATGTAAAGGAAGTAATGTTACTCTTAAATCAAACATTGACTTCTAGTGAGAGACAAGCAGCATTGTAAGCTGCTATTACATTTGGAGATGAATATCATATTAATTTTAGAAGGTCAAAAGATGAGCAGCTAGACAATCTGGCTGGTTCCTACTGGAGCTCATGTAGGTTCCTACTGGAGCCCAACCAGTCCCTATATAAGACTCCTATGGGCCAACCAACCAGATAGGAGACTAGACACATTTTCAGACGTGTATTCTTGAAGGTCTAAGAAGGATGAAGATAAGCCCTTCTGTTATTTTAAGTTGTCAAGTACTCATCAGAAGGATGAAACCCTCTCTGCCATCTTAGATTGTTTATGAGAGGCATTGATTCTTGAGGCACCAAGGAAAGTTTGACAACTCAGCTGCTACCACTGTGTAAATCTTGGCCACCTTAAGAAGGAGTATAATAAAAGGACCTCTGAGCCATGCCCTGATTTTAAGTTCACTTTTTTTTTTTTTTTTTTGGTTTTTGGTTTTTTTTTTTTTTTTCCAGTACTGGGAATCGAACTCACGACATGGCACTTGCCAGGCAGGCACTGTGCTGCTGAGCTAAATCCCCAGCCCATGCCCTGATTTTAAAGGTTACCATTGGCAATCAGACTGTGCTCTGAGGCAGAGACCCCAGTGCTCAGACCCATTTAACCAGTTGGTCCAGCAAGACTGAAGGGCCCCAGCATAGTCTCTGCCTTCTGCCTCTGGCCAAACTGTCATCTCCTTGGAGAAACCCCAGGTAATCATGATTATAGAGGGAAAAGAAACCAGCCTATTGCTGGACATTTGTGCATGTTTCTCAATGAAAGGAGTCACTGGAGAGGAGGTAACTCACTATTCCACAATGCTTAGGCTGTAACTGGGTGGCCTTTCTTTCTACACACTCTTTTTTAATTATTCCTGAAAGCCCAGTTCCCCTTCTGGGGAGAGATATCTTATTTGATTTGAATACTGTAACATACATGCACCAAGGTTAGGCACACTGCCTACCCCTCATGGAGACAGGAATAAATCCTGCAGTATGGGCAATTAAAGGTAGAATAGGAAGAGCAATAAGAGTTGCCCTGGTACAAACACATCTCAAAGATCCTGCCATTTTTCCTCACCAGAGACAATAGCCCCCAAGGCCTAAGGTTAAAGAGGATTATTGCTTATAACTGATAACCTAAGAGCATGAGGTTTACTGAGAGTAAATAGCCAGTGCAAGATTCCAGTCTTGGGAGGTCAAAAACCCAATGGAGCATGGAGGTTGGCATAGGACCTAGATTTGTAAATTAGGCAGTAGAGCCAATCTACCTGGTGGTACCTAATCTGGACACTTTCCTTCCTCTGATCCCAGATGTTGGTTGGTTTTCAGTAATAGATTTAAAAGATGCCTTCTTTTGTACTCCCTTACATAAAGGTTCCCAGTTTCTTTTTGCCTTTGAAAATCCGCATGACCAGGCTTCTCAACTGACATGGACTGTGCTTCCTCAAGGGTTGAAAAACAGTCCTCATCTTTTTGGGCAAGTGCTTTCCCATGACTTGGTGTGTTTTGAATTTTCCCAAGTCACAGTCTTACAACATATAAATTATATCTGTTATGTGCCCCCTCAGAGGAGCTCTCTAGCCAAGGCACTTGGGCTCTGCTGAATTTTCTAGCACACAGAGGTTATAAGGGCTCTAGGTCTAAGGTACAATTTTGCAGCCTTCAGGTAAAATATTTAGACCTTATCATATCTAAGGGAAACCAAAGGCTGGGGAAGACAGAATTAAACCAATACTTTCCTTCCAGAAGCCCAAGACTTTAAAAGAGCTAAGGGCATTCCTAGGAATTACAACCTTTATCACTTTTGGATAGCAGGTCACAGTGAGATTGTATGACCCCTCTATCAGCTTATCTTAGGTAAAGATCTCATTGACTATGCACCTTACAATGTGACAGGACTTCTTTCTTCCAAAGAGAGCCTACGGCTATCAGACAACTGACTTCTTAAATAGTAGGCTCTACTTCTAGAAGGACCAGCCATTCAAATAAAGACAGGCTCCTCCTCCTTAAACCCTGACACCTTTCCACCAGAAAAGGAGGAAATTGAGACTGAAGAACATGACTACGAACAGGTAATTCTCCATACATACACAGCTAGACTGGTGAGATGCACCTCTTCCTGACCCTGATTTGAGCCTTTTTTGTGATGGCAGCTCCTTCATGGAAAATGGGACAAGAAAGGCAGGGTATGCAGTAGTGACTCTACACCAGAAACTTGAAAATTCCTACCTTTCCCCTGGGACTAGCGTTCAGGTCTGACCAGAGCTTTGTAACTCAGTGAAGGACAAAGTCAATATTTATACTAAAGATGATTATATGTGATTAACACTTGCTGTAGGATACCTTGGTAGAGAGACCCCTTATGTTGGGAACAGAGAAATCACTCCTATTCTCATTGGCCTAACTCTACTAAACACACAGGATGGACATCACCCAAGCAGTGTATACACATCATAACTTCACAGTTCAAAAACTGGTTTACAACACACTGGTTTAATTGCCCTACAATTAGATGAAAAGCCCCCAGTGCAGCCCCTGGACAGACAGAGAGATGCACACTGAGACTTGCATGGCTATAAGGCAGGAATGTCAAAATTATTGGCAAACCTATAAACTTACTCCATCTGACACTGATGATCTAGAAGTATGTTTCACTGGTATGATCATTTGGCTTCTATCTTTACCCCTTCTCTAGGATTACAGGATTCCATGCCTCATATTCAGGCTTTGACTAACTGTGTTCAGTGGGCCTTAAATGACCGGTCCCTCTCTCCTGAATGAAGAAGTAGAATGAGGCAAGCCATCCTCCAAAATCAGATGGCACTAGACATTCTAACAGCAGCACAGGCGGGTTTTTGTGCAATTATAAAAGCTGAACTTTGTGTGTACATTCCTGATGCTTCTGCTAATATCTCGTTGGCTGTTCGAAACATTAAACAACAGGTTGATGCCATATTGAATTCTGAAATTCCCTGGATTTTCTCTTTACTCTCTTTTTGGGAGACTATTATTAGCTCTTTCTGGTGGAAACTTTTGTTGGCTGTATTCATAATAATCATGTCGATCTTATTAATTGGCCCATACATACTTAACTGTTTCTTTGGTTTTGTCTCCTTCAGAATTAAAGCTATACACCTACACAAGACAAGAATGCCTGGGGTCTATTGAGGGCCTTTACATAGACCCTCTGTGCAGTATCTCTGACTGCTTATCACAGCTACAACCCCCTTCAGCCAGAAGCAGCTAGAATGACCATCACATCCTGCCTCTCATGGCAGTTAGGGGTGCCTCTTCAGAGGGGGGAACAGTATAAACATCTAAGTTAGGTAGAAACATTATAGGCAGTCAGACAGGGCTGGGCCCTTGAAAGAGTAGTGCAGAAGATGAGAACACATCAGAGCTGTGGGCGGAGGGGGCGGGGGAGTACATTCAGTGAAGGCCAGGCCTCAAAACAAAGATGAAGTGACTCCATCTATTTCCTCAAGGATAAATAATAATGATTGATCTTCTAAATAGGCATCAACCACCTGGACTGTGGACCAAGCCCTTAACCCATCCCTTCCCGGAAAGGTCTGTGTTCTTTCCATGTGCACTTGCTATGTGACTTGCTTCCCCATTGGCTCAATATTACCTAAGCAACTATACTTGTAATCTCATTGGTTGATCATAGTTTGTCCCACCTTACATCCCACATGATGCTTTCAGACCCACCTCGTGATTTTGCTCTATAAAACTTCCTTTGGGAAGTGGACACGTGGGAAACCCGCTTTCTGGGTCCCCTTCTGTCTCTCTTAGACAGAAGCTATCTTTCCCTCAATAAATATCTCCTCCTCTTAATCTCCGTTGTTCCTTAAAAAATCATTCTTCGATTTTGGGGAGCACAAACTCAGCGTAGCAGATATCTGGCAGGATGGGAGTTTTAATCCCTCCCTTGTATCATACTTGGAGATCCTGATATCATCCCTGTATCAGAGGCGTGGGGGGATCCTGGTAATGTGAGCGTGAGGAGGGCACGAAGGCGTTCATCCTTACTATGCATTCTACAGCTGGGAACAGAGATCTTAGATGCACCTGAGGCGGCAGAGCCAATTAGTAGCATCAGTAGACCAGGATCCTGGCTCCTGCCTCGCATGAAGTTCAGTACCGAACACTTTAGATCCTTTGTGCTGGGGGCGCGGGGGCGGGGGCGGGGAAGCCCTTGCTCTGGACTGTCTTCCTGGCTGTAGGGAAGGCAGCTCTTCCTTTCGGTCCTCCAAAGCCGAGAACAATTGGATGAGCTACTTCCTCTTGCCTGGCCTGTTCCTGAGGAAAACCACCCTTGCCCATCACGCTTGGGTCTTATTTGTCTTTCTCTGTCATTTTTGTTACTCTGTTCCTCATAAGGAGCAATTAATGGCTTCTCTACATTCTTTTGAAAACGTGGCAACCCAGACGAAACGCTTAAGGTAACACGATGCCCTTGTGTTCTGCTTTTCAGTGCGTCCTACCTGACCTTTTGTTCGTCTGCTTTCACTCGTTTGTTGCTAAAATGTCAGAATGACACATTGCAAGGCTTCTTTCCACATGTCAGCCTTGACCTTGAGACATTTATGTTGTTGACCTGTTTGTATAAGGGCGCTCTTCAGCGCGCTGTACTGTGTGCAGGAAGGCCTTTTTGTGAGTGCGCGTGTGTGTCACTGTGTCAGGAACGACCAGGTGGCGGAAGCAGGGCTGGAGAACTAGTAGCCCTCACAGGACCTGCACGGAACTGGCGCAGACCCGGCGCCCTTCCGGGTTCCAGAGTGGGCAGCTCAGGGCACAGGGCTGCCCAGGACCGGCGAGAGGCGACGCAGGCAGTGAGCTTCCTCGGAGTCACAAGTCCGGGTTCTGCAGGCAGATCCTGGGTGTGCGTGTGCGTGTGCAGTTAGGGACCCGCCCACCCCTGGAGCCCAGGCAGGCTCGCGCCCCCTTTCCCAGGTGATGGCACTGGCCTGGAATGCAGCTGCCCAAGAGCAAGGGCGGGTCCTGCCAGACTGGTTTCCAGGTCACCAGCTCTCAGGCTCGGGTGGCCCTGGGGGAGCTCGCGGGCAGTCGCTGGAGGCGCAGTGCGGGTCGCTGCCACTCCGCAGGCATCCGAACAGCTCCCGCAGCCCCTCCCGCGGCGCCCACGTGCACCGCCCGCGCCCCTGCCCTGCACCTGGCGTGTCCTGCGCACCTGACCGGAGGCCGCACCTGGGAGCCCG
>NW_004955474.1:5057423-5121811 GCF_000276665.1 Chinchilla lanigera | reverse complement strand
ACCCCGCGGCTGCGGGCGCGGTGCAGCCGCCCGGTCGGGACTGCGCTGCACACCCGCACCTCCGCGCTGCCTGGCCTGGATCCGGGCTCCGGGGCTGCGCAGGAGCTCGCGTCCCGGTCTTTTTTCTTAACGACGGAGTTTGCGGGTTGGGACCTGTCACGCGCGAAAGGCATTGCCGCCTCCCAGCTTCTCCCGTCCGCGGCCGACGGTGCGGTTCTGCCCATAGATCCCCCCGCACGCCCTCGGCCTCGGCTCCCCTTCAGGAATCAGTGAAGCAGCCCCGCAGTTCCTCCAAGGGCTGGAAAAAGTCAGGTTAGGGCGTATTTGGTAGTGCCCAGGTGCAGGTATGAACTTTCTAAAAAATGTAGGTTTAGGACTTCATGGACTGCACAGTTGAGGAAATTGTGCCGGAGAAGAGATTGTTTTATAAAACCTTGTTAATATTTCATTTTGTTTGCAATACTCAAAACGCTTTATTCTTAAAATCATTCTTTTCTGGAAGCCGATGCCTGTACTGCAGTTTGAATTACAGAAGTGGGTTGCCCACGGTAAAGTTCCGTGCTTTTTGAAGGAGAATTTAAATTTCCTAATTTCCTAATTTCCTGTGTTCTGGTTTGTATCGTTATTGAGACTTCTGATTCGGGGAAGGTTCCACTTGAAAAGTGGGTGAACTTGATGTAACCCAGGTTACAAAGCCGCCTCGGTAGGAACATCGCTTAAGATCACGGCACAGTAAATATAACAGCGATTTGGGGGCTAAAAGTCTTTAGAATCAGTGGGGTGACGCTTTCTTACCCACCTGCGATCGCTGATGGAATAAAATGAAACTATGTGATAGAACATATGTGTCAGGAAATTTCACAAAACATAGTTTCCAGCTTCTGAACGCTGAAGTTAGGAAGCTAGAAACGGTAGGCTGAGAATAGTCTTTGTGAAAACTGCCTTGGAAACTAGACCAAAAATAGATTTAATTAGGTTGGGATTTATTTTGTTTGCGAATTGTTAAATTTTAGAATCAAGGAAATACTAGCATGCCCATTTGACTTCCTTACCTCAAGGAGGCTAGCAAGCTTTTATTAAGACAAAACATGTTCTGGAAACCCTGAATAAAATACCTTCTGAATTAATTGTATTTTTAACACGATAATATATTCAAACTGGAAACTCTGTGGTGTGATTCAGCTCATTAGAACTGTTGTCTGTCGCTCTCTGACTGGGTTACCTCTGTGCTTACTTATTTATAAATGCTGTACTTTTGGTTTGCATTAAAGCACACCCTGGGTTTTGTTTTCTGACAGTAAATGTTGCTGTATGTAAGCTGTTTTGTTAAGATGTCTCAGACGAGGGTGGGCATACTCAAACCGTGCTAAAGTATTGCTCTGTTTTCCAAGTTCATCACAAGGAATCTTTGGCAAACTTCAAGACGTTGAACTCTACCCTTTATCTGTCCTTTCTTATCAGGGTGTGTGTTTGAATATGCCTATATTCCAGGTCAAGGGCTATTTTAAAATCAGTGTGCACATTAGAGACTGGTTAATATTTGGTCCTTTTGTTTTGCTTTGTTTTGTTTTTCTTCCGGTACCAGGAATCGAACTAACGACCTTGCACTTGCCAGGCAGGCGCTTTGCCACTGAGCGAAATCCCCAGCCCCATTATTTGGTCCTTTTAAGTGCTTTTTCTGTTCAAGTGCCAGTAAAGGCAAAAGTCTTGGGGAATTAATAAGGGAAAGGGAGGAGGTGTATTATACCCTGCTATTACAGTGGATTCCCATGCATTGCCATTCTGTGATCTTTTTTAATAATGGTGCTGCTAATATGACATTCCTATTGTTCAGGACCCATTGTGAGGCTGAGGGAAGATGCTGTGCTCCAGAGAATTAGCAAGTGAAAAGTGCTTCTTACCTGCTGGGGAATGTTCCAGATTGGTCCTTACAGGCAGGAGTGGAACTCAAAAGATGACAGGGACCACCTCCTTGAGGAACCCACCCCCGTTCCCAAAACATGTAGGAGTTAGATTTAGTAGACATCTGTACATGGCTTATGGCTAGCATAGGGGGCCTTGCTGGACTCCCCTTGGAGAATACAAGGAAAGCTTTAAGGAGGAAGTGAGGGTTGAACTTGGAATTATATGGTGCCTGGGAATTCAACCAGGTAGGCCAGGGTTAGAGTGTTCTAGGCAAAGGGTAGAGGAACTGTGCCATGGGTCAGCATTCTAGGTGCAGAAAACTGACGGGAGTTTGGAAAACCTGAAGCACAAACTGTGTGTTGGGGGGGTGAATTTGGGAGTTTGAGAGCCTGTGGGATTAAGGCTTCATTCTACAGACCCTGGGAAGCCGCTGGAAGGCCTTGCAGGTGTTAGCCCATCTCCTTAGCAGTGGTCTGAGCAAAGTGATAAAGAGGCCATGCCCTGCCAAAAAGAAACCAGGTAAGAAGCGTCACAAATGATACAGATATGAGTTGATGAGTGCTGATGAAATCTGCAGTAGGGGTGGTGGGATGGAGCTTGGGAAAGAGGATGTATAATTCAGGTGATGATGATATCACCTGCACCAGGACCCTCATGGTAAGACTGAATAAAGAAGAACCTTCTGGAAGACGTACTGTTTTGTCTTTTTTGAGAAAGGGTCTCACTATGCAGTTCAGGCTGGTCTTGAACTCACTTTGTAGCCCAGGCTGGCCTCCAACTCACAACGATCCTCCTGCCTCAGCCTCCCGAGTGCTGGGATTACAGGCATGTGCCACCACACCAGGCTGGAAGATACATTTTGATAGACAACATAGCAGTCTTTCAGAAAAGAAGCAAAAGTACTGGGCAGCTGTTGAAGTTAGAAGCGACTGTGGGAGAGGTGGGTTGAGAATGTTATTCTCTACCTGGGAGGTTAGAGAAACAGATGTAAATGAGGAGGCTCAAGGTGGTGGAGGGTTATGCTGACCTGAGAGCTCGGGGCCGGGTGCCAACTGTGTATTAGAGTGGAGCGGAGAGAGACCTGAAGCTGGAGCCGTGGCGCAGGTGCCCTCGTGGAGGTAGGGCCCTGGGGTCTAAGGGAGCAGGGCAGGTTTTAGGATGAGAAAAGTGAGCGGTGAAATGTTAGTAGGTATTGTCAGGAAGCAGCAGGGAGAGGGAATACAGCAAAGCCCTCAGAGGGGACAGGAGGAGCAAGTGAAGGTTTTCTTCTCTGTGGAGGGAGGCACAGAAGAAGTCAGCAGGGTGGAGGAACTGAGCAAGGCGGACAGGTGGGTGCTAGAGAGAGCAGCTGCGGCGTGGAACTCAGGTGGATGTGTGCCTCGTCCTGGAGAAGAACGAGCAGGAAAGGAGGTGGACACAGACACTGTTTGAAAAGTAGAAGAGGGAAGAGCAAAGACTGTAAATTTTCTCAGAAGATGCTGGAGGAGAGGCTTCAAGGAGCTCAAACATCTTTGCAGTGTCATTTTTAATACAGGGCGTGATAGGAAATGGCCAAGAGGCAACTCAGAACCATCCAACCCAGCGAGATTCATTTACATAAATGTGTTGCGTGCCAGATTAGCACAGTTCTTAGCTCAGCGGTAAGTCAGGTAGAGCGACCTAGACTTCACAGACTACTCTTCATCCGTGTGTATTTTCTCCTCAAACAACCAGGCATGTAGGGACTGTGCCCATGCGGTAGCTGAGCAGGAGGGCCCTGGCGTGGTGTAAACCAGGATGCTGCAGTCAGAGGCACCTAGCAGGCGGGCCAGGGTTTGGGTGGTCAAGGAAGTGGGCTCCCGGTGCAAAATGCATGGGAGGGGTCATTCTTGAAAGGGGACACCAAGACCCAAGGTAACAGACTGAAAGTAGGGAGAGGGGTGTGCCCTGCTGTCGACCCAAGACTAGGCCCTCGTGTACCTGTAGCTTTGGGTTTGCAAACTTGAGGGAACAGTTGAGACTAGTTCTTTGCCCTGTGGAGGTATGCAGTTTCTCTTGTAACTATGTGAATATTTTTGTTTTTGTTTTTTGGTACTGAGAATCGAACTCAGGGCCTTGCGCTTGCTAGGCAGGTGCTTGTGCCGCTGAGCTATCTCCCCAGCCCTCTGCTAGTATTAAATAAACTGGAAGTTTGGCAATGATTTAGATCTACAGAGACGCTACAGATAGCAGTGTTCCCCTTTCCACCAGCGGCTGTATCTTCCTAACTGCAGCGCCTGTGTCAGAACTGAAGGGAACAGCATTACTGACTAGGCTACTGACTTCGTGCGCATGTTACCAGCTGGAGGCATTTAGTGCCCCCAGAGTCACTGCACTGCATCTACTTTTTATCTAAACCTTACTTTGTTTCTATAGTTAACATCTTCGCTTTGGCATACTTCTTTACAAGCTGTCTAGGTGTTGCTCGTAAGTGTAACATGCATTGTCCTGCTATATATTTCCGACTAGATCTAGGCCAGTGATGGCGAACCTTCTAGAGCTTTCAGTGATGCAGACAGCCTGCTGCGGTATGCGTGCCGTGGGTTTATCATCCCTGATGTGGACCATTGTGCACTTCTAGGAGATCATGTAGGTGGCTGGTCTCTGATTATTGATCCGTTTTTATTCATTGATCTTCCATGATTTAGCTTTGATCACTTGCCAGGGTGGGACTGAGGGGACTTTCTCCTCCCTTTTCTGAAGCTTCTGTAGTTGCTTTTTTGAGAAATGGTCACCAGTATATGATGACATAAAGTTTATTACTGTGCAGAGGGTCCTGACACAAAGGAAAGTGAATACCCCAAATCCTAGGTCTCTTTCCACACAAGAGGAGGAGGAGACCCTGTATGCAGCCCTCAGGTGACAGGTGAGAGCCTGTCTGGGACAGCTGTAAAGTCCTAGTCTCCTTCTCCCAGGGGTTATTGTGTCTGATGGGTAGGAATCCCCGGGAGGGTATTTAAGACAATGGGTCCTCTTAGGAGGACCCCTTTTAAGAAAATTCAGGGAAAGTACCTGTTACACACCTGCTGTTCTCATCAGTTTGAAGGAATCAGTCTATCTGTTTTGGGGTGACTCGCCACCCCAGCTCTTTCCTAGCATGTTTATGTAGTAATACTGTACTGTACTTTTGTCGGGGGCAGGGAGGCTGTCCTAGGGATTGAGTCCAAGGCCTCGGGCATGCTAGGCAAGGGCTTTATCACTGAGCTACATCCCAGCCTTAATAACACCTTTTGAATGCCAGCTCTCTATACTTCACAGCCCATCCTAGTGACAAGACAGTGTAGAATTTACAGCTTACCTCAGTGCAAGACCTCTGCGTCCACAGGGCTTGGTGGTATGGTTTAACTGAGAACTGGAAGTGTGGTTTAAGGTGTGTCCTTCGATTTGGGGACTTGATTAGGCTTGGGTAGGGGGTCACAGTGTAACAGTTTGGGATTTGTGGCAATAGCCGTGCAGACATTTTGGGGGAGGAGCCTCAGAGAATCTTAGAACTGAACTGCTTGTTAGGGTTTCCTCATGAAGAGTTGAAGTGTCCTTCAGAAGTTCCTTCCTCTTCTTCAGACACGGTGACCTCCTGAGTGAGTCTCCAGCACTCTTGCTACCAAAGTCAAGTCCTAGAGTCAGGCTGATGTAGGCCATGAGCCGCGTGCAGGTGAGGCTGGTCGTTTCTCATTTGGCAGTCTGTTTTATATCACACTTGCAGGGGTTTCTAAAGAACATCCTAGTGTTACGCATTTTCACCTACCATTCATGGTTTTTTTTTTTTTTTTTTGGTTTTTCTCTGGTACGGGGAACCGAACTCACGACCTTGCGCTTGCCAGGCAGGTGCTTTTGCCGCTGAGCTAAATCCCCAGCCCCGATTCATGGTTTTTTGAGACAGGGTCTCATTATGTAGTTCAGCCTGGCCTTGAACTCATATTGTGTAGCCCACGATGGCCTTGAACTCACTGTAATCCTCCTGCCTCAGCCTCCTGAGTGCTGGGATTATGCATGCATGCCACCATGCCTGGCAACCTACAGTTCATGATTTTACAATTCATTTTCTTATTTTGAGACAACTATAGAATGTTATCAGCTGTATCAAGCTTTGCATATACACTGCAGTGAACTTTTTAATGCAAGCAATATTTGTGTGTCATAAAAGTCCCAGGGCAAAGTGGGATAATTCAAAGCAGCTGTTTGGAAAATTGTAGAGAAAAATTACACACATAATGTAGTGTGATTACTCTTTGTATTCTTGTTTACCCATATTCATGTTTATAAAATAGATGTTCACATGTCTTTTCACGGATAGCATAGCTAATACAAGGCTTTGGTAGATTTGAGGGTTTTTTAATTTATTTTTTGGAGTTCTGCCTTTTAATAATACAGAGTTGAATTCAGTGACAGACAACAGGTCATTTAGGTACTTAAGTATGTTTCCCAAGGCTTGGTTTGGTTCTGCACTTTGTTGGTGAGATGCCTTCTGCAAGCATGGCTCTGCTGGAATGTCAGTCACCTCCTTTTTCTCTTTGTACTTTGTGTATCTTGGGAAAAGGGGCGGAGCTGGGCCTTGGGTATTGCTCAACAACTAAGAGTGAAATACACTGGTGTCTTGGATTATGGACTCATTGCAGGGGATACTGATAAAATAATTTATTAGCATAAAATAACTTATACTCTGCACAATCCTTGCTTGCACACAATACCAACTTGACTTTTTTCACAGTTGTGTAGACAAGGAAGATAGCTGAGAAGACTAAGATTTAAAAACTCAAATGCCCTATTCAGTGGTCACACTGCATTGGACCTAGGGTTCACCTTAAATGTTCTGACTGAAAACTGTAGATACACTTAAATTTATAAAGTTAATTGAAACATTTACTTATGAAAAATTTTACTGGGAGGGTGTGAGAGAGAGAGAAAGAGAGAGAGAGAGAGATTGTGGACTAATTTAGTCTTTCTAACTGATTAAATGTTGGCAATAAACTAAAAACTTCTAGCTGAACACCTATAATTCTGTGACTTCAAACACCTGGACATAAATCAGACAAATATTTCAGATATTTCCTTGCTTACTAAATGACTGACTAGGAGAATAAATTATTAGCTTTTTATGGCTGTTTACACCTAGACTTACTTATTTGAGAAATGTGTCAGAACTTTCAATGCAAATGACATCACATTTTGAAATAACTTCAGGAAGTAATTTAATGAATGACTCCAGGGGAGCTAATAAATGGTTTCTTCTACCATTCTAGGTTCTTTGGCTGGATGTGTATTAAACTGCCATACAACAGATTAACAGGAGAGAAAGCAGAGTTATGTGCATACCTATGCATAGGAGTCCCACCAAATATGACCTTTGAGGGGCCAGATGATTGAAGTGGATGTAGCATGCCAAGCCACTAAAAAAGGGGGCTTTTGAGGGCAGGGATGATGGGGACCAGTTTCCAAGGGGTTGAGGGAGGACAGCTATGGCGACTGTCGCTTGTCTTGTATGACTGTGTCTCCAGAATCAGATTTCCTAGGAGCCTGTTTCTTCCTAATAGATTCCTTCATAGATCAAATGCCTTCATGACAGGCAGCTTTTCATCTGTATCTGACGCTTTACTACCAGCACAGAATATGTCAAAGAAATGTATTTTGGGGTGTCATGTCCTTGACTCCTACAGTCATACTTTAGGTAATGTGTCCTGGACCCTGACGCGCCTAGCTTGTTGCTGACCATCCCTGAAGTCTGCAGAGTTTAGTTATCTGCCCAAATGTTTATTTATTCTTTTCCACAAAGACAAGTCAGTTATGTTTTTTATATCATTGCCATTGAATATTTGCCTGCTTAAGACTTTGTCAGAACCACCAAGATTTCAGTGTTTCTAGTCCTGCGTGAGGAACTCCGGGCACTTAAGCTGCTTTTTGGAAACCTGAGGGCCCACGGAGCCAACTTGCATTTCTGCTTCCTGGCCGGGTTGCAGTTCTCCCGGGTCCGGGAGTCCGCAAGTGAAAGGCTTGGCGAAAGGCTGCTGAAGCCAGTCTCACTTGGCTGGCCCGGATTGGATAGAACAGCTTGGTAGTTAAGGCTGGGCTCACTGCCATCTTCCTATCCCTGTCAAGTCATCTCAATATGGTGCGGCACCGTGGGGCAGCAGATCTTTATTAGCGCCACCTGGGACTTAACATTTCCCCTCCATACACAGAACTCCAGAGCAGAAAACAAGAGTAGATTCCTGACTTTCAAGGTTGTGGTTTTTGTTCTCTTGCTACCCACGTTTGGTGCTTGCTCTTATATTGTCACAAAGTAGAGGCTTTGAACAACGCCGTGGGACACTATTCATTGCAGAGTGCAGTATAGACAGTTTCCCCTGGAATTCTGCATAGCAGTCCTCTTTGTAACAGTTTATAAATTGCACTGATGCCCAGGGAACAACTAGGTATCTGCCACCTGCTCGCCTTGGTGACATGCTCTTACCACCTGAATTTTATATTTACTCTTTCTTTACTTGTGTTGATAAAGTTACCACGTATGTTTGTATCCTGAAATAGTCTACTATTCAGTTTTTAATTTTTCCTAACTTTAATTATACATAAAGGATCTTCAGTATATCTAGCACTTGGATTTAGTAATTAAGATTTGGCTAAACTTGCTTTATCCTACTGTATATATCTTTGCAAATGTTTTGTTGGTAAACCACTTGAAAATAAATTGTAGACATTATAGCCATTCAGTTCTAACAGTAAAGCATGCATCTCTTAAAATAAAGACACACTCTTTATAGCCATGATACTATTATCAAATATTTAAAGTAAACATCATGAGTAGCTGGCACAGTGGCACGTGCCTGCAGTTTGTGGTCCTGGGACGAGCAGCTAGGGCAGAAGGCTCACTTGTGCCCGGGAGTTTAAGACCAGACTGAGCAACATAGTGAGAGCTCTCAAAAAAAAAAATCATATTCTAACTTCTACAGTTGCCTCCACAGTGTCTGTCACAGCCCGCCTCCCCACCTCGTACCAAGAGCCCAACAAGGTTTGCATGTTACCAAAAACATTCAAGAACAGGTTTCTTTATTCTTAGATCACTTTTCTCAGCCCTGAGAAAGTGCCACAGCCTATGGAGAGCGAGCATTAATAAGATCTCAGGCGAAGTCAGGTCTGTGATCAGAATAATAACATTTAAAGAGAACTCATCAGTTTTCTGGATTTCCCTTTATTATCCCATGGCTTTTTCCTTTATTCCTAATTTAAGATTTTTAAGGCTTATAAAAATAACAGCGTAAGACATAGTATTATTTTAATGCATAATAGAATGGTATATTCCTGGGGAAAGAGTGGAATAAGCCAACAGTTTAGAGATACCTTAAAGCAGGCCTTTAAGTTAGATAGGATTTAAATATTGCCCCTAGCATTTTGGGAGTGGCCAAAGACTGTAAAGCCCCAAGGTTGCAGAAGTGTAGAGCGCCTGATTTCCCCGGGGGTCTCACTTACACAGAGTTTCTGCAACACACATTATTGCCCTACAGCTTTAGAGGTCAGCTGTCCGCAGTCCTGCTGGGCTGAGGTCGAGTGTCAGGAGAACTGCTTTGGGGCTTTGGGGCAATATTGTATTTCTTTGCCTTTTCTATCTTCTAGAGGCTACTTGCACCCCATAAGGTGGCCCCTTTCTCTGTCCCCCGACCATCATTTCCTCCCTCAGCTGTCTTCATCTCCCCTCCCTGACTCTTCTGCTGCCCTCTTTGGTGTTAAGGACCCTGTGATTATATTGAAACCACCTGCATAATCCAGGATGATCTCCCATCTCAAGGTCAGCTGGTTAGCCATTTAATTCTGTCTGCTGCCTTAATTCTCCCTTGCCTTGTAACATAGCATCCTCACAGGTCCTAGCACTAAGGGGCATCTAGCCTGGGTGGACAAGTGATCTGTCTTGACACGCTCCCTGAAGCTTTCCTAGACATGATATGTGAGCCGCAACCTTTAATAGTAGCCACTAGCCAGGCTAATGTCAGGCACCGAGAGAAAGTGTTAAAAATAGTGGGTGCTCCATAGTGAAAGGTTGAGAGATTGAGGCACATTCATGCTCTGGGGAAGGTGGGAAGGTCAGCTGTGCAGAACACCCAGCGGCAGGGTAGTTTGGTGAGAGCCCCAGCTGGGGAACAGGCAGCAGCTGGGTCAGTGCCTTGGACGAGGAGGTTGGGCTTGATCTTAAGCAGTGAGGCGCACGGGAGGTTTTATGTGCCGGGTTGCTCACTCAGACTTGCCTTGGGCGCATGCCACCGAGGACCACTGAGCTCCGCGTCCAAGCACTGCACAGGTGTGATGCCCGCTCCAAAGACCCTGTGCTATATCCAGCAGTCCAGGAAATCACTCCTGCAGGGCTGAGGAGAAAGGTCAAGTCTGGAGAGGGGGCTTCCTCAGTCCTAGTTAGTCTGTGTAGGACTGGACGGTAGAGGTGCTGGTCAAGGAGGTGATAGGCTTTCTGCCTGTGAATCCAGCGTGCCTCGACCCTTCAACGCCATCAGCGAGGTCTTGGATTCCCCTGCCCCACCCCCATCCCGCCCCTCCCTCCCAGATCTGCTAATTCAGTAGAAAATAAATCGAGCACAGAGAGAAAGAAGGACCCTATGCCTGTGTGGAAACAATGCCGAAGTGGACAGGAGATGCTGAAATCAAGACCACAGCTCAGTCAGCGTTCTTTCAAGGGAGAACTGTTTAGTGTTCAGGTTTTTAAAAGGCCACCATGCCATGTCAAGCACAGACTTCTGTGACCCTTGCTTGTTGCCTTTTGCTTGATGGCAAAGTTTAAGGCTGAACTGAAATGCAAGGATCGGTGTGGGTGTAAAGGGACCCACAGAGGAGGAGCTGACTGTGCCTCTCTGCCTCACTTTGGGGGTCCGGACACAGAGGGAACGGGAAAGCACATGTGATTTAGCATCTTATGCCTGGTTGAATTCTAAACCTCCACCTACTTCCTTAGGTTTAGAGACTGCTGGGAGCCATCATCTTGAATGGGTCGTAACCTTGGTAACCTGGTCCCCAGCCCCTTGTTCCTGTCCCTTCAGGCCCCACTACTGGACAGTGCCTGGGCCTTCTTTCTTGGACCTCGCCTCAGGAGTCACCCACAGCTGTCAGTAACATTCACTAAACTGAGTGCACTGCAATGGCTGTATCAGCCCAGACTCGCACAACAAATGCCGCAGATGGGTGGCTTCAGTAGGAGGCCTCTATTTCTCACGGTTCTGGAGGCCAGAAGTCCAGGATGGAGGTGCTGCCAGTTTGGTTGCTGATGAAGATCTCTTCCTGATGTGCAGATGGACACCTTGCTGTGCCTGCATGTGGCAGAGGGACACATGTCTCTCATGCTCTGTGAGGCACTGATGCACTCACAAAGTCCTCGCCTTTAAGACTAGTTACCTCCCAGAGGGCTCGGTTCCCAGCACCAGCTGTTACCACTGGGGAATAGCAATTCAGCATGTGAGTTTCAGGGGCATAGAAATTGTCTAGGGCGATCACAGTTCGGTAAGTTTTGATGGATATCTGAAACCATCGCCTCAGTCAAGATCATGGACATTCTCAAGTATATCTGTGTGTATATGTGTGTATATATATGTATATGATGTACATTTTGTCTGGCTTTTTTTTTTTAACTCAGCATCATTATTTTAAGAATCATCCATATGCAGGCTGGGAATACAGCTCAGCAGTGCAGTGCCTGTCAGGAAAGTGCAAGGTCGTGAGTTTGATTCCCGGTACCGAAAAAAAAAAAAAAAAAGATGACCTTAGTGCGAGGTCCTCCATGTGCATTTATAGTTCGCTTATTTTTATTGTCTGGTATTTCTGTTGTTTTGTTTTGTTCTGGTACCAGGAATCAAACTCAGGACCTCGCACTTGCCAAGCAGGCGCTGTGCTGCTGAGTTATATCCCTGGCCCTACTTCACTTATTTTAATTGCAAAATAGTAGTATTCCATTGTATGGAAGTAACACAGTTGGTCCATTTCCCCTCTGGACATTTGGGTTGTCCCCAGTTTGCATCTATTACAAGTATCGCTGCCATGCACATTTGGGTACAGTTGTAAACAAAGGGATATGGATACATACTCTTACATGGATACATACTCTTACTTCTTGGGGTCATTTTGTGGGTGATATATTTAATCTTTAAGAAACTGCTAAACTATTTTCCAAAGTGGTTGTACTATTATATGTTTCCACCAACAGTGTGGAAGAGTTACTTCCTCCACATTTTCTCCAACACTTGGTGTGTTCAGTTTTTTAAAAAAGGTTCATCATTCTCGTAGATGTGTCATAGTACACACTGTGTTTTGATTTTCATCTCCCCAGTGACTCAGGATGTTGAGCATCTTTTCGTGTGCTTATTTGCCATCTGCGTGTTGCCTTTCATGAAGTGTCTCTCAAATATTTGTTCATGTTTCAGACTGGGTTGACTGTCATCTCCTTAGTGAATTTTGAGAGTTCTTTATGTCTTCAAGATGTAAAGCCGCTAACAGACGGCTACTACGTATGTGGCTTGCAAATGTCGCCTTCCAGCCTGTGGCCTGGCTTCGCTTTCTCTTAAGGGCATCTACTGAGACTTAAAAATTTTAATTTTGATGAAACGTACTTGTCAATTATTTTCTTTTGCTCTTAGATTTAAGAACTCTGTATAATACAAGGCCCTAGAGATTTTATGAAGCTTCATAGTTCTGTGATCCATTTTATGCTGATTTCTATATCTGGTATGAGCATAGATCAAGACCCCCGCCCCAGCTGTGGCAGTACTTTCCTTGTCTTGCCTTTGCAATATTGTTGAGATTCAGCTGACCATAAATGCATGGATGTCTTTCTGGATGTTTCATTTTGTTCTGTTGATTATTATTTTTATGCCAATATGACATTGTGTTGATTATCAATAACTTTATAAGAGCTTTTTAAAAAACTGTTTTAAGCTCTTAGAAATCCTTCAACTTCATTATTTTCTGAAAGTTACTTTGGCTCTTTTGTGCCTTTTATATTTTCGTATGAATTTTAGGGTAAAGGTAAATTTCTGCAAAAGGAAAAAATTCCTGTGAGGTTTCTTAGTGGGACTGTGTTTAATCCGTAAATCAATATGGGGAGAGAGAGTTACCATCGTAACCTCCCAACCTGAATGGTTTAAAATCCCAGCTACATTATTTAGAACTGTGTATATGTGAGGGCTTTGTATAACAATTACTGAGTCCAAAGTTTTCTGCCTCTAAAATGAAGGTAGGGCCTGGCAAAGGCAATGTCCTGAGTTTGATTCCTGGTACCAAAAAATAAAATAAAATAAAATAAAACAAAATAAAATAAAGGTAGAAATTCAATGGTAATAATAAGAGTAGGGAAACCTATGTTTGTAAAGTGCTTCATGCCTATTTTTTTTCTTTTATACTTTAGCAAGCATTTAATGGGTAGTGAAAATATAAAGTATAATACTAGCAGTGAGACCTTTTTCATTGTTCTGGGGACTGAGTCCAGGGATTGCCGGTCTAAATCGCAAGTTCTTTTTCCTTTCATTTTGAGCAGAGTCTCACGAAGTAGCCCAGGCAGCCCTGAACTTTGGATCCTCCTGCCTCAGCCTCTCAAGCCACTGCCAGGGGCCACCACTCGTAGCTCTGGTTTTTGTTTTTTTTAATGCACTCGCATTACTTCTGGAGTGGGTCTGTGGTGACATTTTCAGACATGAATAGAACAAACTTCATCTTGCTGCTGTTTTCCAAGCTCACTTTCACCCTAGGGACTGGATTCACAGGCCATAGAGGAAGTTTTACTCAACTTTGAGACCTAATTTACCAGGCACGTTTTTACTGCAACTTAACACTGGCATGAGAGCAGTGCCCCGTCCCAGAAGAGCTGGTTTCATGTGAATGCAAGGAGGCCTGGACGGGTGACCCGCCCGGTGTGCTCACGGAGCAAGAACAGTGAGAGCTCCTTGCATGTGTCATCACGCGTCTGTCTGCTTCCACGGCCTACTTTTTTTCCCCTCTGGGTTTGGTAGATTATGAAGAGCAGTGTTAATTCACACGTGGTAAATGCAGAGGAAGTGGGCTTGAAAGCAGCAAATGATACAAATGTTTCTTTTTTAAGTCTACATGTGAAACCTGGCTATAGGTGCCCTATGTCACGTCCTGCTATTTAAGAGAGAACTTAAATGAACCTTAGGAACACATCACAATGTAAAGGGCAGAGAGTAAATAATTTTAGCAGATTTATGACCATGTTACCTAAATGTGAAATAGTAAAGATTAGTATTCCCAATTACACAAAATCTATTTCTCTTAATCTTCTCAAGCATAATCCTAGGATTTTTTGGGGGGGTGGGGCAGAGTCTCACTGTGTAGCCCAGGCTGGCCTCAAACTCAGCTGCGATCCTCCTGCCTCAGCCTCTCAAGTGCTGGGATACAGGCGCGTACCACCGCACCCTGCTAGTCCTAGGAATCTTGTGTAAATACAGCCTTCTGGGCCAGAATTACCTTCTCTCCCTGTAGCAGTGCTTCACAGTTACACTGTGTGACCAGGGTCCACTCTTTTTTAGAGAGACATAAATGTTAAGCAGTGGTATATGACACATCACAATCTGCCACCTCAAAAAATTGTTTATGGAGTGCCAAGCTCGGAGATTTGAGTATTGAGTAGTTTTACTTAAAAAAGAATGCTATAACTTAATGTGGTTTTTCTTTCTCATGTTTACATTAAAAGAAAATCTAATAAACTATTGCATTTTTAAAAAATATCCCAGCCAGTTGGCCAACTCCGTTTACCCAGCACAGTGGCTACTAAATACCACCGCTAAACAAGATCCTGTGCCGGGCTCTTAGGACTTCAGAGTGAGGCCAGGACTCCATATTTTCTCCTCCCAAAACTTTTGGACGCAGAGAGAATACAGACAAGCAAATAGATCCTTTATTTTACAATATTTATTATGTAGCTGCTTATTTACATCTCAAGCTCATTGAGACAGTCTTGCTGGGTAGTCCCAGGCTGGCCTTGTACTCCGTAGCTTGGGCTGGCCTCAAACTCACAGAGAGCCTCCTGCCTCAGCCTCTTGAGTGCTAGGATTACAGGCGTGTGCCCCCAGGCCCAGGTCCAGACAAATCATTTCAATGAGACCGAAAGGTAAAATGAGGAGCGTTCTGGAAACACATTTGAAAAGGGCTGATTTGGAGCAGTAGGGGTCAAGGAAGAAATTTCTAAAGGAAGTGGTCTTGAAAATGCGTTCTGGGAAATGGCACAGGCAGGTAGGATGAGGGTGTGGGAGAAGGGCGAGAGCAGAACTCGGAGCCTTGTACACAGAGTGCACATCAGGATGCAGGGGAGCGTGCAGCACTGGGAGAGCGCTGGGAGCTGGGCCAGGAGAGAGGGATCCCTCATAAGCCAGTGAGTGCTGTGACTTGGTCCTGGCAGACTCCCAGGCATGGAGACCAGAGAACAGTTGGGAGATCGCCGAGGCCTGAGGGGGCAGGACTGTGGCCGTCGGGCAGGGAGGTGCCAGTTTCTGACCTGAGCAGCTGTTAGCCAGCTTGGTCTGGTGTCTTCTCCGCAGCAGGAAGTGGGAAGGAGCCGGTGGGTTTGGCGTGGAGAGGACAGATGCCTGCTTCTGTGGGAGCTCTGGTGATGCTGGGGAGACCGCCTGGGAGCGGCCTGTTGCAGACAGGGATGCAGTGGCAGAAAGCGAGGCTGTTGTGAGGCTCACGGGTCGGAGGCCCAAGAGGGAAGAAAGGTCATCCGCCCGAGGACTACCTTTAAAAGACGGGCTGACACCTGCTTTGTCTTTCTTCAGCACCGTGGCACTTGGCTGGTCCACTGGACCGCCCAAAGCCCCGCTACCGCCTGCCACATCTGCTACTCAAGGCCAGCGTCTCTGTGACCGAGGGCGCAGCAGAGATGCAGAACAGGGCCTTGCCAGGAATTCTCGGAGCTGAGTAACATCGCTCTAAGTGCAACTTTTTGGAATTATCTTTTATTCCTTAATTATTAGAATGACATTGGAGAGACCTGGTTAAATCCTGTGTGTGTGTGTGTTTCTGTGTGTCTGTGTTTCCCTAAATGATATGAAGTAGAAACCCAAAGCATCAGTCACAAACCCGAGAGCAGCCGGGGATACAGGGTTGTGGCATCACCTTGCTACCTTGGGCACTTTGACAGGCTTTGCAGGACACTTCAGTGTTTGGAGAGCCCCGTTCAAGTTCTAGCCCAGGGCTCCTCTCTTATTGAGTCTCCCAGAGGTGGAGATTTTTGTCATGCTGGTATTTGGAGGTAGAGGTGGAAATAATACTGGTAACCCCTATTCCTGGTGTTGTGTTTTCTGGTGACCTTGTGACCTTGGCGAGCCACCTCCATTAGTCATCACCACTGTATGCCCCTGGAAGCAGTCTGGGTTGCCAAAGGTGGAAAGAAAGTGGCGGGGAAAAGACACCGATGTGGTGCGTTCCTGTGCTCCCGAAGTGAGGAACGTCCCCCCTGCCACCCTGGCTGCGCTCGGCCCAGGGAGCATCTCCACCCAGGTCGCCCGGGTTCTCCTGATGCTTGCTGATCAGTGGGGATGCGACCTGTCTGGCTTAGGTGTTACTTCTGGTGCAGGGACACATTTAATTTCATAACGGAAATAAACACGTTGCTGTTAGTGAGTGGAAGTTTATTATTGCTTTCTGAAATCTGCAGATATTCCTCCAAAGGCTAAACTCTTACTTGGGAGACCACCTAATGAGGAATCAGAACGTTTGATTATAATAATATAGCTTGCTACTTCTTTGAGTATACTGAGTGTCTGGCATTATTATAAATGCTTCATTTTATCCGTGGGGAAATAGTGGAAAGGCGGTGAAATCTGCCAGAGCTTTGGAGCCGGTAGGAGTGGAGTTTGAGGTGAGGCCCGCCTGTCTTTACTGAATGTCCTTGGGGCAAGGGGGCCCGAGAAGGTGGGAAGGAGGCGGGGTACAAGAGGGAAGACATGGGCTTCAAAAGCAAGCGTCAGGCAACATCTGTGCTCAAAGCGCTGCCTAGGCCTGCTGTCCTGGGAATCACACAATGACCAGCTTTGTACCACCCACTCCCGCCCCCCCCCCCCCGCCACACACACACCCCTTTTTACACGCGCTCTTCAAAGTCAGTTTAGCTTTCAAATCACTTTTTAGAATCTCACCAGTAAAGCCAATGCTTCCCACCCTTGTTTACTGCTCAGTATATAGAAATGACAGTGTCCACTTGGCCTGCTCCTCCGGGGTCAGGCTTTTGAGGATCTAATAAAAATGATGGAGTTCAAATGGTGAAATCAACACACACGAAATCACGTCCTACGCGTGATCATCCTCCTGCTGTCCATGCTTTGCTTGTCATCAAGGAGTCTGTGAGTAGCTGGTCCAAGTCTGCGCAGAAATAACTCCTTTTTCTTCAGCTCCGTGGCAAAACAATAGATAATTAATTCTTTTGATACATTTCTGATTGAGAGACTGTAAGAGTTGCTTTATGTCTTTTTTTCAATCCTTTATGTTGAAAGTGTACTGAAGATAATCAGATTTTCCTAACAAGAATAACAGTGCTCGGATATTCAGGTCAAGTGTGTCTCTTTCTTCAGGTTGTCTGACAGACTTTTGACACCCTGGGTAATAAAACGAATGCGTCAGTAAGCACATGCTTTTTTTTTTTTAAACAAAATTATTTCACAAAATAATTTCTCTTTCTTTAATTTTAGGAAACAGATATTGATGACAGATATGGAGATTTGGATTCCAGAGCAGATTCTGATGTCCCCGAAATCCCGCCATCCTCAGACAGGACCCCCGAGATACTGCAGAAAGCTCTGTCTGGCTTATCCTCAAGGTGCGACTGGGGAGGGGCCGGGTGTTGGTGTGCAGGTGACCCCTGAGCTTATCCCTCTCCATGTGATCCGCTTGGTGACCGTGAGAGAGAAAGCTTGAACTCTTTGACTTGCGTAGTAAGCGAGGCGCGAGCCTAAGCACTTCATGT
This sequence comes from Chinchilla lanigera, assembly GCF_000276665.1. Classification (NCBI taxonomy): domain Eukaryota; kingdom Metazoa; phylum Chordata; class Mammalia; order Rodentia; family Chinchillidae; genus Chinchilla; species Chinchilla lanigera. Next base: position 5,103,933 of record NW_004955474.1, on the reverse strand, counting down.
GTTTCCAATTCTTTTTTATTCTGGCTTAACGGAGGTTAAAATTACGACACAAAATTCCATGGCACTTTACCATCATTTTATATCCGTGCCGTGTTGTAAAATGTTTAATGGCCGCCACAACTCAGCCCATTTTAAGTTAATTAGTTGTCTACTTTAGTCCTGTTAGTACAGTTTTCGCACACAATGAGGGAAGAATTGCCAAGCGTACACCTGGTAGTAGGTAGCAAGCGGATATATTCACTGAAGGTCAGGAGAGCTTGGGCTCGTGGGCTCTCTGTGCTCAGGAAGGTACAGCACAGACCAACAAAGGTGCCAGGGTGACCGAAAAGCACCGCACATGGTCACAGGCACACAAAAGCGTCCACGGCAAAGAAAAAGAATGGAAGCTCAGGGTTTCAGAATGGAAAGGCCAGACACCTCTACTTTAGGTGCCTCCCACGGAGTCTCCGGGTGGATGGACAGGTTGCTGAGTCATCCTAGGCGCGCTCAATGTGCATGCTCACCCCGGCATGAACTGCTCTTAATTGTGTTTCTGAGCCGTAGTACACATTTATGAGCCGGTAATGAGGTGGAAGTAGGGTAAGGTGACCAGAAGGCCAGGCTAGGAGATCCTAAGCACGGGTGCTCTTGCCTGGAGCACAGCCGGCATCTCCTAAACTGTTACTTTATTCTCCACCTCTCTTAGGACAGTGGAAGCAGGAATAACCATAAGGTGCTGTCTAGGATTAAAGGGAAGGGAAGGAATGACTCCCTCAGCTTGATTGTCTCTAACTGTGTCAATATGAATTGTAAAATTCTTGTGAAAAAATGATTTTTTTCAGAGTAGTGTGTGGTATATTACATAGTAGTAAAAACAGCCTTTCCTTAGCTTTTTTCACGGATACCTGAAAGTAAATACATTTCATACCGCATCTCGGGAACCCCATTAATAAGTCCTTTTACCTGCTGCAAAAATGATGTGAATCATTGCCCGCATTGCCCGCGGTGTCCCCGACTTCCTTTTTGTTCGATGCTGTTCCACGTCATCCACGCAAGAGCTGGGTGCAACTTACTACCTTGATTTTACCACCGCAGATCATCACCTGCACTTTAAAAACCACAGATTTGGTCGTTTCTACAAAAATTCTACGAATTCTTTTTTATTTTCAGGGCAGAACTATTCTGAGGGCATCAGGAGGGGAATAAACAGAGACGGAGCTCTTCCTACTGTGTCACTCACGGCGCAGGCCGCTTCTGTGACCCCAAAGCATGTGGGGTTCCCCCTCCCTGCAGGCGGGCAGTCACCTCTCCAGTGGACACTGCGGGTGGGGCTCTGGCCCTACAGGCTGACAGCGCCTGCCCGTGTGACGACTCCGTCTCCCTTTTCAGACACCTGTCACTGGGCAGGGCCTCCAGAGCTTCTGACCAGCTGGCCACAAGTCGGGGTTCCCGCACCTGCTCTTTTGCCTCAATGAGTTTGTTAAAGCACCTCCCGGAATTCAGGTGAACACACCTTTAGTTACTGGTTTATTATGAAGACTTTATAGGAGAAGGCCAAGCAGGCAGAAGAGTTCCCTGGGCCAGGTCTGAGGAAGCTCCTAAGCACAGGACCTGCGGGGCCCCCTTCCCTCGAGCACACCACGACTGCTTCTCGTCACCATCACGCAGGCCTCCACATGCCAGCCACAGAGGCTCCTGGGCCCTGTCCGCTGGGGTTTTACTGGACTCCTCATGCCCAGCCGCCGGGAGACCTGTGCCAGGACGCACACCAAGGGCCCCAGCAGGCTGGCTGTTCAGTTCTCCTCCGGGATTTGCACAGCGTCCTGGGGATGTAGAATCTGTGGCTGGCTTCACCACACAAAGGGAGGGGAAATTAATATGTGCCCTGCCTTTAGGAAGAGAAGCTTACAGTGTCCTTGTCTTAGAAAAATAGAGCAGATGATAGAGGCAGGAGGAGGAGAAGACTTTGGTTTGATGTCTGCTTCCGAGGCCTAGAATAATACCCGAGCATTCTTCTAGTCATTCAGGGAATTATATGCTCGAGCTGTGGCTGTAAAGCAAAATATGTGTATTGCACCAGCTCAACCTTCTTAGAGCAGATTGGTTCAAAGCAACGTCTTCAGATTAACCAATAGGACAAATCTGTGCTGTTTTCTATTGAAAGCAGGATTGGTGTTTTAATAGTTCCTGATCCCTGTTGTTTTCACGACCTAGTTCACAGGTGTCCCTTTGCTTTAAAATCTCATCGGGTCTCCCGGACCTGAAGTGGTGCCGCATTCCTGTGTATCACTCCTAAGGCTGGATTCCTATGTCACGCCTGTATATCACTCTTCCTTCCTCTGTAAGATTCTTTTCTGGTCTAAAGTAGCCTTAGCAAAGAACAGCAGCTGGGAGTCATTGAGCACACAGAGGGGCTAGGCGCTCCCACATGCGAGCTTGCCCTCCAGCTGCCCCGATACACGGTTACAGTCCTGCAGCTATTTTGTAACGAGTAACCTGAGGCCCAGAGATACCGTGTCCCGGCTCACGTAGCTACTAAGTGGCTGAGCTGTGGGCTTTGATACCTGTGTTCCTACCTTTGCTATTGATGAGAGTTGGGTTTTTTTTAGCAAAGGAATAATAGATAGTGTAACACTTTCAGTCTCTTCAAGAAACTTCTTTAGAAAGATTATGTGAATATCTAAAAATCTATGCGTTAGACATGTTTTAGTCTCTTTTTTTTTTTTTTTTTTGTTTTTCTCCAGTACCGGGAACCGAACTCATGACCTTGCCCTTGCCAGGCAGGCGCTTTTGCCGCTGAGCTAAATCCCCAGCCCCCAGTCTCTTTTTAATCTAATAAATTAAGAGATAATTTCGCAGAGACTTCGAATTTGTAGATTAAAACTCCTAATTGCATGAGAAATGTACTTGAATTGAGGGGGAACCCTATAATCCTCTGTCAGACTAGACCTGGAGTAGCAACCAAGACCACCAGGACAGGCAGGATTGGAGCAAACACCCATATGTTTATTTCAGGCTGGGTGCAGCCTGGCCAAGGGCGGCAAAGCTGTTGGCTCCAAACAAAGGAAGGGGGCCTGCTGTATAGACTATTTCAGGTATGGGAGGGGGAAATTCCACTGAGGAAGGTGGACAGTTTAAGTTTCTCAGGGGTGATTGGTGGGTCTGGTGCCTCTGGGGAAAGGAAGTGCAGGAGGACATCAGCATGTTTCTGATTTACAGCGTGGCATTCTGCAGACTCATGAAATTTCCTGTAAGCCTGAGAACCAGGCCTGGGAACCATCCTGACAAACAGATTTACTTTAGTCTCTTGAGCTGAGTGAGGGGCCTTCTGTCTGAACAGACTGGTTGTCTGTCAGAGTTTTTCTCTTCAAGCTGGGCAGGGTATGATGTGAGGGACCTAACACCTCCTACCAGTACTTTGACATGTGTGATACTTTGGTATTTACTCCTTTTATTTATCTTTTTTTTTTTTTTTTTTTCCTTCTGATGCTTTGGTTTGAACCTAGAGACTACTCCCCAACTTTGACAGACTTGGAAATCTTTCTGCCCCAGCCTCCCTAAACATTGGGGTTACAGGCATGTACCACTGCGGCAGCTGTTACACTCTTTGAACCTATTTCTTGTACATTGCGGGTGTGAGATGTAAAAATGGGCTCCTGCAGTTTTCTCCCTGCTGTTTTTGTTTTCACCCCATGGATTACTAGGTGCAATATCTCATGTCCTTAACTTAGATATCAGGTTGCACCCAGGGTCTTGTACCTGGTAGGCAGACACGGTGCCACTGAGCTAAGCCCCAGCCCTTCCGAAGGAGTTCAGTGCTGCATGACCCCTCCTGGTGTGACTGTAGTCCAGTTTATTCAACCGCCAGCCTCCTGCTGGACATTTAAATTGTTTCTCAGTTTTCACAATTAAAAAGAAAACTCTGAGATGCTGTGATGCTAAGTGGTCCAGGTGGGCGCAGGCCAGGGCTTTGCTATTAAGGGCCCCAGGGCACATGTGCTGTGCAGTGTGGGTGTGGGGGGTGGGCAAGGGCTGCATTCCTGTGGCTCCCTGCTCCTCCTCGGAGTTCTCTGACCTGGGTAGGCTTGACTCTGTCCCTCCTCGGAGCTCCCTGGGCCAGTCAGGGTGGGCTCTGTCCCTCCTGGGGGCTTGCTAGCCTGGGTAGGGTGGGCTTCAGCCAGTGCTTGGTGCTGTGTGGAGATTATATTGGTGTCACAGCAGTGGCACCACTGCTGGCAGGGAGTATGTGGAGGACAGGGACACTGCTGTGTGTCACGGAGCAGACTCTCACAGCACAGGGAGGTGTGGCCCAGGATGTCCAGTGAGTAGGCTGAGAGACCCCAAAACATCCATGGTGGCCTTTCCAGTGCTCCGGACCTCACACTGCCTTCCTCCTCTCAGAGCACCCGCCCACCCCTGGCCACTCCAGAGCTCTAGACTCCTGCCATCTGCTGAGCCCCGGCGTCCTGCCCTGACTCCGCAGGACCCCTCTGCCTCCTTAGGTGCACGGCCTTGTCCCCACCTAGCTTCCTGGTAACTATGACGCCTGTGCTGCTAGGAAACTAATTTCTAAAAATTTTTCAATTGGGCCGGTGAGATAACTCAGCGGCACAGTGCTTGCCTGGCAAGCCTGAGGCCCTGAGTTTGATTCCTGGCACCCTCCAAAAAATCTTTTCATTAACTTTGAAAATAAAAACAACTTCCCAGCTATAGTAAGAGCAAGCTATTTTATACCACATAGCAGTTTGAACAGTAAGTGTGTAACCATTTAAAAGGATTAATTTGTGTATGTGTGTGTGTGTGTGTGTGTGTGTGTGTGGTGCTGTACCACTGAGCTGATCCCCAGACCTGAGATGATCACTTTTAAGAATACTGTTGCTTCATCATGAATATTTTGCCCCTTAAATTTCCTTTCTAGCATGTAGGAACCCTAGGGACGTTGGACAGGGACGCTTTCCTTTACCCAGAACCACCCACCGGGGGTGCATTGGCGGACTTCCCCTGATGCAACCACGATAGCGCTCGGCAAAGAAAGCAAGAGCGGTGGGCCCAGAGCAGACCAGCCTGTGGCCTTGGGCAGCAGTGGTCACCCTCCCCGCACGGCAGTTTGCCTCTGGTGCTTCTCCCCTGAAGATGGGCTTCTCTGTGTGTTGTGTTCCCAGCGTTTGTGTGTGGAAGTGAGTCCTGCCGAGAACAGAGCAGCCTCGTGAGGAGAAGGATGTTGTCGCCGTGGGGTGGTTGCAGAAGTGACCTTGGCCGCTCACGCTCGCTCACCGTCTCGTCCCTTCCCCGTGAGCCAGAGCAGGGGATGAACAGGGGCCACACCTTGATGCTGGAGCCAGCATCCAGACTCAAGAAGCAGCCTGCAGTGTTCTGTTGCAGCCGCAGAGGACAGATCAGGGCAGAGTATCCACGGGTGTGTACGCGATGCCTGATGCATACTCACCTCCTGTGTGTGCAGGCATCCTTGGGGAACTTAGGAGAGCCACTGAAATGAAAGTAGGGGAGAGAGCAGTTTTGGGGGCAGGAGGACAACCACATAGAATGTGCTCCTCATGGGCTCAGGTTCCCAGTCCTCACGGAATACTGGAAAGTGCTATGAAGAGAGTGGTTTTCCCATTTAAAACCTCCATTCCCTGATGCTCCCAGCGAGGCCTGCTGGATGCTGGCCGCACCTGTCTGGGGCTGGTTTCTTTTTATTGCAGGCTCTTCCCTGGAAGAGGCTCTCACTGATTCCACGCCCCAGAGTCAGTCATAAGGAAGAGCTGATAGGCATCTGGGCTTCATGCAGACAGGACAGTATTATCTACGGCTGGCTTAAGGTCCTTTATTTACTCTGCCTACCTTTGAGACTTAGCCCAGTTTCCTAATCCACTCATTAATCCACGCACAGTTCTGTCTGTAAAAGTAAATGGACCCTTGAGCTATAGCAGAGTTTATTCTATGCTCATTTTCTTCTTTAGCCACAAAGCTTACAGTCACACGAGAAAGGCATGAGTCTGCATAGTTTGTGAAACAGAGGGAAGTGAATCTGAAAAGCCTTGGGAACTAGACAAAGTGTGGACTCAGGTTGTTGGCATTTTGGATTCTTGAGTGCAGAAATGACATGATAAAAGGGCTATTCACAGCAGTATGTGTGCCATCTATGACAGTGATTAAAAGCAAGGAATATACCTACTACCTTATAAATGGATAACATCATCAATTTTTGTTGCAAAAGGGAATGAGGATATAAAGCATGTACATGTACTTTAAAGTGGCTTTAGGTAGAATAAAACATTTTTAAAACATTTTTATCTAGTAAGTAGCTACATTAATTTTTTTCATTGCAGTATGACGCTTTTGTTTATGTTACGGAAAAAGTAACAATATTTCATAATAAAATAATAGAGTAACAGTAGTTAATACATTGAGTATTGTTATCTTCAGAGTAGTAACTTGGAATACAAGATATAGGCATAAAAAATTCTCCAAATGATATTAGCACAAACCTTTCTTTTCAATGGACTAAGAGAAACTATTAGTATACCTACCTTATATTTTGCTTTTTTCTTTTTCTACTCCTTCCTTTCCCTTCCCCCACTGTAGTTCCTTTTTCCTTTTGAACAAGTTCTTCTCATTTGATATCTATTGTACACTTTGGATCTTATTCACTCTTTCGGTTTCTCACACTAGGGAGATAATATGTTTGCACATGTGATTCTGATTTATTTCTAGTTGCATCCATTTACCTAGAAAAGTCTCAAGTTTATCTTTATGGCTGAGTAGTAGTCCATTGTATAAAAAGACCACATCCTTTTTATCCATTCCTTGTTTGATGGGTATTTGGGTTGTTTCCAAGACCTAGCTACTGCTGTAAACATGGGTACATGTCTTGGTTACTTTTCTCTCGTTGCTGGGACAAAATATCTGACGCCCAAAATTAAGGAAGGAAAGGTTTATTTCGCTTACAGTTCGTGGAAGTTTTAATCCGTACTTGGCAATTATAAGGCAGAGTGACACGTGGCAGAGGGTTGCATCTCAGGACGGCAGCCACAGCTCAGCAACCATCACCCACCAGGGCGGAATGGAAGAGGAATTGCCTCAAGCAGCCTCTTCCTTTCCCTTACATATGCAAACTATCCACCCCAGGGTGGGTGTAGCTCTCACACCCACAATCATTTAACTCTAATAGCCTGCCCATGTGCGCAGGAGGCTTTGGGGGGACACACAGACAAAAACCTTAACAGTACACATATCTCACTGTGGTCTGATGTTCTTAATTCTTCTGGGAAGATACTCAGAAGGGGAATAGCTGAGTGGAATAGAACTTCTAATCCTAGTTTTTTGAGGACTCTCCACACTGATTTCCACAGTGGTTACACCAGTCTGCACTCCCACCTACCGTGGAGAAGGGTTCCTTTTTTCCCACAGCCCCACTAGCATTTATTGGTTGATTTCTCTCTCTTTCTCTCTCTCTCTCTGTCTCTCTCTCTATTTTTTCAATTCTTTATATGTTTTAGATAGAACTCTTTGTCTGAGGGACAACTGGCTAAATTTTTTTCCCACTCTGTGGGTTGTCTTTTCACTCTGTTGGTGATATCTTTTGATGTGCAAAAGCTTTTTAGTAAGATGTAACCCCAATTTTTGGTTCTTTGAATTATCCCCTTGTGGTCTGGGTTTTGTACATGAACTCTATGTCTTCAGAGTTTCTACCTACTTTCTCTTCCAGTAGATTTAGTGTTTCTGTTTTAATATTTAGGTCTTTGATCCATTTTGACTTTAGTTCGGTGCGCAGTGATAGACATGGTTCTAGTTTTAGTCTTGGGCATGTGGAAAGCCAGCTTTTCCAGCACCGTTTATTAAAGAGGCTATCTTTCTTCCAGTGAACGTGTTTGGCCCCTTTGTCAAAGATCAGATAGCTGAGTGTGTTTGTAGTTGTGCTTTCATCTTTCAATCTGTTTCATTGACCCTCAGGTCTGTTTTTTTTTTTTTTTTTTTGCCAGCACCATGCTGATTTTATCATAGTGGCTTTGTAGTATAATTTCAAGTCAGGGATTGTGATGCCTCCTACCTTGTGTTTGTTGACTAGGACTGCCTTTGCTATTCAAGGTCTCTTCTGGTTCCAAATGAATTTTAGGAATGTTTTCTCTAGTTCTGTGAGGTATGCTAATGGTATTTTGATTGGAATTGCATTAAATTTGTATAATAGTTTTGAGAGTATGGCTATTTAACCATGGTGGTTCTTCCTATCTGTGAAAGGAATAAGTTAAATTATCATTATTTGCAGATGATATGATACTCTACATAGAGGACCTCTAAAACTCCACCAGAATACTTGTAGACTGAACCAAATTCAGTAGTATAGCTGGATACAAAGTCAGCACTCAGAAAGCAATAGCTTTCCTGTACACAAACAAATACACTGAAAGAGAAATTAGGGAAACCATACCCTTCACAATAGCATCCAAAAAAATTTAAATACTTAGGAATCCATGTAACAAAGAAAGTAAAAGATCTATACATTGAAAATTACAGTTCACTGACAAAGGAGATTGAAGAGACATCTCTTGCTCATGGATAGGAAGAACATAATTTTTTTGTTTTGTCTTTTTTTTTTTGAGACGGTCTCACTGTGCAGTTTAGGCTGGCCTTGAGCTCCCTTTGTAGCCCAGGCTAGCCTCAAACTCACAGTGATCCTCCTGCCTCAGCCTCCTCAGTGCTGGGATTACAGGCGTGTGCCACCATGCCTGGCCATAATTTATTTATATACTTTTTTTTTTATTACCGCATGTTTGAAGTACCTGAAGTTTACAATTGTCTTGGGGAATAAAGATTAGTATTTGACTCAATAAAAATCATAAAAATCTTGAAGAACAGCAGCAATCTTAGGATCAGAAGTCATCAGTATATAGTTGTATTCAGAATTTTTTTCTTTCTTAAAATGGAAACAAAGCTTTCATAAATGGGGAGGGGAGGAGGGTTTCACTAGAGGATAGGGTGATGGGAAAAAAGGATCAAGTTATATCAAGTGCAGGTATGAATTCTCTCGGATGAGTGTGATCATTATATCTAAAATGTTTCAATAAAATCTGATTAGAAAAAAATTGCTTGGTGGGAGGACTGGGTTGGGTTTTTTTGTTTGTTTTGTTTGTTTGTTTATTTTTGGTACCAGAAATTGAACTCAGGACCTGACGCCAGGCAAGTGCTGTGCCACTGAGCTAAATCCCTGGCCCCAGGACTGGGTTTTATGGGGCTGCCCAAGCTGGCCTTGCACTCCTGAGCTCAGATGATGCACACACCGGTATGCCTGGCTTTTTTTTTTTTTTTTTTCCCAGTACTGGGAATTGAACTCACGACCTTGCGCTTGCCAGGCAGGCGCAGTGCCGCTGAGCTAAATCCCCAGCCCCTATGCCTGGCTTTAAAAACCACAGATGATTGTGGAAGTCATCACCCAAAAGTGGGAATCGATCCGGGTTTTTTCATACAGTGGCTGCCAACACTTACTGGATGCGGTCACATAGGATGATGCTTTCGATAGGAAACGTGGGGATGAAACGGGGTTCTCTGGGATTGCCGGGGGAGGCTGTGCCCTGCAGCAAGGAAGGGGCCAGGACAGGAGTGTGCTTTTCTTTCTCCTCGGAGCTCTGGCCTTAAGGAGAATGCGCAGGTAGCGCTCTTTGAGCAGCAGAGGAAGCGCGCTTTGCTGACCGAGCCACTGACTGTCCCGTGTGCCTGGACACTCCTCCTGCCCGGACACTCCTCCTGCGCTCACCACACTCACTGTGCGTCCAGCAGCAGTGCTATGTTTTTCTTTCATAATTTTTTCTCAAAGTTGGGCTATGCTCCCTGTACCTCCTTTGAAATCCTGTCTTCATCTCATGTCCTGAAGCACCAGGGAAAAACCTGGAAAGTTTGGGCAACACCATAAAACCCAGTCCTGGGGCTGGGGATTTAGCTCAGTGGTGCAGCCCCTGCCTGGCAAGCGTCAGGTCCTGAGTTCGATTCCCTGGTACCAAAAATAAACAAATAAAACAAAAAAACAAAACAAAAAAAAATCTCCCACCAAGAAAAGAAATACTTTTCTTTTCCAATCAGATTTTATTGGAACATTTTAAATATAATGATCACATTCATCCGAGAGAATTCATACCTGCACTTGATATCACTTGATCCTTTTTTCCCATTACCCTATCCTCTACTGAAACCCTCCTCCCCTCCCCATTTACAAAAGCTTTGCTTCCATTTTAAGAAAGAAAAAAATTCTGAATGCAACTATATACCGATGATTTCTGATCCTAAGATTGCTGCTGTTTTTCAAGATTTTTATGATTTTTATTGAGTCAAATGCTAACCTTTATTCCCCAAGACAAATGTAAACTTCATGTGCTTTCCCTGGGGCTTTTGCCGGGGTTTACGCTCCATTCCATGACCCTATGGGGGGTGTGGCTCCCACATGCAGGGCCACCTCGCCTGCCAGCTCAGCACGGAGCCCTGTTGCCGTTTAGTCCAAATCACTCGCTTTCCTTGCCTTGTATAGCAATTTAATTTTGCTCTCAGTGAGCAGCTGCACTGCTGCTTGTTCTTGTTTGTTTTTGTGGTTATATAAAGTGAAGGAAGGCACTGCCAGTGGAAGCAGCTCTTTCGGCTGGCAACTCAATAGTGAAACCCCACAGAAAGCTCCCGGATCCCATGCAACCCTAATGTTCCGAATATCTTCATTGCAGGTGGAAAAACTGGTGGATCCGGGGGATCCTCACCCTGACTATGATCTCACTGTTCTTCCTGACCATCTACATGGGCTCCTTCATGCTGATGCTGCTGGTGAGTAGCTCGTTCTCCTTCCATGGCCTCTGCCTGGTTTCTCCGTGTTTACGTGACTGAAAAGAATTGAGCGCATCATGAGAAAGGCGCTCAGTAGCTGGTGACAGCAGACTCCGTTCCTTTACGCATGATGTGGGCTCATCCATGCAGTGTCCCTTCAGCAGAGACCAAGTGTGCATGATAAAGTGTGCTCAGCATCCAGAGTTACAGAAACACACGCACAGCCTCATCAGGTATGTCACGGTAGCCAGATCTCTGACTTGGAGCAGAGCACAGCAGAGTGAAGACAGTCACGTGAGCAGGTGACCAGCAGTGTGGGGAACAAGGAGGGAAAGTCCCGTGACAGAGCGTGCTGCATGCAGGCCACTCTGAGGGAGGGCGAGGAACAGCTTCTGAAGGTGATGCCTACGCTGAGCTCGGAGGCTGAGGCGGAGAAGGCATGCAAGGCAGACCACCGGGCAGTGAGGGGGATCGTGAGAGGCCGTGGTCCGTGGAGGCAGGTGGGGGCTGAGGAAAGAGGAGCAGAGAAGCCACCCTGAGCGCCTGGGTTCTTGTCCTTACTGGAAAGCCCAGCAAGTCAGTTTACAGCCTGCCTGCTGCGTGGTAGGCCGCGCCCCACCCCTGGGATGTGCTGCGGGTGCCAGGGGAGCGGCCTGCCTGTGTCCTTGTGGAGTTTGCTGTCTGCACTGCAGTGGCTGGAGAGACGGAAACTGCAGCGCATATCCGGGATAACGCCTGGGTCCGTGGTCGCGGAGGAAGGCGGCAGGCCTCCCAGAGCGCGTGCGCGTTGCTGAGCGCCTCCCCTGCAGTGTGAGGTCCATCAGGGGCCAGGCAGGGGGGGAGCCCGGGAAAGGAAGGATCCCCACAGACCTGGGCTCCACCTCCTGCGTGGGCTGCAGTGACAGAGCCGGGGGCCAGGAGCCAGGCACGCGCAGCTCAGCAAAGGCATCAGGCACCTCCAGGTGCCGAGCGAGGTGTACCAGGAATCGCGGCACGTGATCTGGGGTGTGTACCAAGCCCCTCGCTGTGCTGTTATTACCACCTGACGCCGAGCTGCAAGGTGGCGAAACCGTCTGCTTCCCCCGCCTCAGCCTGCTGCCGTGGCGCCCTGCACACTGGCCGGGCTGCCGAGCTGGCCTCTGCTGTTATCCTCACCCTCTCTCAGTCCGGCCTCCTGGCTCTCCAACTGTGCTTCCCACCTGAGAAATGAGCCCTCTCCCCTCGTCATCCCCGTTCTGTACCCAGTCCTGTTGGGAGCAGGCCAGCTTACGGGCGGTGTACAAGGTTTCCTGCTTAGTCCATAAAAAGAAGTTGTGAAGCAAAATTAGACCCAACACAAAGGTGGTTGCTTCACGAAACCATGTAAAGTGGCTCTTTCAGGTGCCCCAAAGCCTCTTTCACTTGCATTTTCATCTCCTGAACTTCTTGGGGATATCCAGGCCATGAAAGTGAGTAAGAAATTACTTCATTGTTTGGTCCACTTGCTGATACCTTAAAGCACTTTTTCTGAAAAAGGAAGGTGGACATCCATAAGACAGAGCGCGGGCGGGCAGAGGACACGGAGGGACAGCCAGGCGCCGGGCCGGGCCCTCAGCACCCACACCTCTCAGACCTGCACCTGCCAGGCCCCAGCCACCCCCACAGGCCTGGAGTCGCGGATGCATCAGAAGCTGCACGCAGAGCCCTTTGGGGGCTGTGTGACCGTGAGCTGCCTGGGGAAGGAGGCGCCAGGCCGTGTTGGCAGAGCTCCGAGTCTGTCAGGGCGAGTGAGGGTCACCACAGGCAGGGTCCCAGCAGCCAGTCCCTCCGAGAAAGGCGCACAGGCCTTCAACCTGGAAAAGCACATCGGGACCCGATTCTGCCTGGCCTTGAAACAACTGTGGGCAAGTTTGGCTTTTATTTGGAAAGCACTGAGGAGCCATTGAAAATATTGGAGGTCATCTGAGTCGTTTCCTGTCGGAAGGAGATTCTGACCTAAGTGACACAAAGTGAGAGTGCCTTTGGTGCTTTGGCGTGGTCTGCCGTGGTGCACTGGCTGGGAGGAGATCACGCCGTCCCCACACTGCATGTTAGACATGGTGACCAGGGCATGGCCTCATGGCTAAAGACCGATTTTTGGCACTCTTTCATGACGAGATTCAGAGCAACTTAGAAGACACTCAGGCGTATTCAGATTTTAATACTTTAAGAGACAGGCCTACAACTACTTAGTGTACTTGATTTTCAAAAACTTTTTTGTACTATGAAAGGAAAATACACTATTATTATAAGGTATTTACTTTGGTGAGTTTTTTTTTAATTTTAAAGAGAGTAATAAATGAGAAACAAACAAAAAAATAGAACAATAGCAGCATACCAGTATCACAAACAGAAACAAACCAAAGCAAGAACATTTAAACTGATACAGCATCTCAGGACAAAATAATACGCATTAACAGTGGTTGTTACGTTACATATCGCTGTCCTCAACTATGTTGCTCAGATTACCAGATGTAAGAGTGGAAGATTGTTCAAACCATTAAAGAGAGTAAGAAAATAATTATTAGATGAAACATAGTTTTAATACAGAGTTTAAATATATAGTTTTAATACAGTTACTAAGTAAGAAAACAATTATTAGATAAAACATAGCTTTAATACAGAGTTTAAATACATAGTTTTAATACAGGTAATACAGAGTTTCACTAGACAAGATGGTAGGAATTCACCATGGTAATTCCATTGCATATTGTTACCTTCAAATCAGTTGCTCAGATTACCAGATGTTAGCATGCAAACTTGATCAGAACATAACAAATTTTAAGCATTAGTTTAATCAGAGAAGAAAGAATGTTAAAGGTCTAGGTAATACTTGCACTGTTACTGATTACTTAAATTTATTGCCCATAATATGTGCATACTTGTATTATTTTATGTGACATGTATGTTAAGGGAGTAGGGGTGGTGTATGAAGTTGGTACTCAACTCGTACTGTCTTTATGTGTTTCAAAGTCTTTTTTTCTATTCATAGCAATAACTTGACCATTTGTATGTTGAGAAGAACATATTACACCAAGCTTGCATTTGCTTTATAATGTCAGCACTCACTAATAGCTAATTCATGATAGTGCCACGAAAACCTTCTAGAGAACAATAGCTGCCCTCAGCTAGAACTCTAAGAAGAGCGTCTTCCTTGCTCAGTGACCCTTCCTCAGCTGTTGTGTTCCCAGCTAAGAACACTAAGTGATGTAGTTATTAGAGCACATTTTGATTTAAGGGCAGATGTGAGCACATAAAAAGTATTGTAAGAGGGTCTCCCCCATCTTTTTGGAAACTACTATAAAGTTACTCATATTATGTAATTTATTTTCAATCAACCTGGTTTTCTTCCATTGTGAGGGTTGAAAGAGCACTATATATTGATTATTTTTGAAAACAAATACTTTAAAAGATTTTTAAAGTTCTTGGTACTGGGGATTTTTTTTTATTTTTTTATTTTTTTTATTTTTTGTTTTGAGACAGGATCTCACTGTGCAGTTCAGGCTGGCCTTGAACTCACTTTGTAGCCCAGGCTGGTCTCGAACTCACAACGATCCTCCTGCCTCAGCCTCCTGAGTGCTGGGATTACAGGTATGCGCCACCACGCTCAGCAGTACTGGGGATTGAACCCAGGGCCTTTACATTGAGCTACATCCCTGCCCGGCTCAAGATTAGTTTCTTAGAAAGATTCTCAAAGTGAAAATTGGCGCTTGTATTTGGATAATCCGGAGCCACTGTCATTTATACTCAGAATGTCACAATCTTTTTTTTTTATGGTCTTTTTGAGACAGAGTCTCACTCTGCAGTTCAGCCTGGCCTTGAACTCACTTTGTAGCCCAGGCTGATCTCGAACTCCCAAGGATCCTCCTGCCTCAGCCTCCTAAGTGCTGGAATTACAAACATGCGCCACCACGCCTAAGAATGTCCCAATCTTAATGTGGATCCCACCCCAGCCGTCCTGCCTCCATCTGTATGCTCTCTTAAGCCTTGCTTGGCGGTATGGTCTGTTCCCTTCAGTCCCTGAATACCTGGCCACACCTTTTCCTCTGCACCAAATCCAGTCAGTTCCACCGCACACCCTCCCCCCCCAGCGGTGTAAATACAATGTGCTGTTGATAAACAGGGAAATACTCTTGAGTGTTTCCACTTGTACTGTTATGTCTGTCTCCGCGTCCTGAATTGATTCAAAATGGTTCCCCTTCACACTTCTTTGACTTGGGGAGAATAAAAGTGAATAAGGTGGACGAGGACAAGCGGAATATTTCTATGACTTTTCCTTTCCCCCTGGCTGGCACTGGGCAACAGCATTCACTGTGTTTTTGCTCAGACTCTGTGCAGACACTCATGAAAGAGGACGTCTAGCAGTGCTTCGGAGGGTGGCAGGAACGGCGAGATGAACGTGGGAAGTGAGGCGGAGGGCTCTGAGGGGGCATCCTGGCCATGTGTCCTGTACAATAATAATGCTTTGAAATGTACAGATTCAAGCCGGGCGTGGTGGCGCATGTCTGTAATCCCAGCCCTCAGGAGGCTGAGGCAGGAGGATCGTTACAAAGTTTGAGACCAGCCTGGGCTACAAAGTGAGCTCAAGGTCAGCCTGCACTGCATAGCGAGACCCTGTCTCAAAAAGACGACAACAGAAATAAATGTACATATTTACCATACGTTTTGATCACTCTTTGAACCTTGTCCTTCACCCCAACCCATCCTGGTTGGTTGCTGGCCCATTCTCAGTGGCACCATGTCATGTTGCCTGCCTGCATTACTGTCTCTGTTCTCACCACCTTCGTTCCTGGGCCCTCCCTTGAGCTGCCCTCCATGCTGTTTCCTGCCTTTGCCAACCAGACCCAGAGCTCTCCCCACCCCACTGTGTGTTCCAGAAACTCGGAGCTACCGCCCTCTGCTGTGTCAGATCCGCATGCAGAGGCAACCTGCGCACCTCCTCCCAGGGCCCAGGGCTCCCACTCTACCCTGGCCACAGGTGTGCGTCCAGGCATCACCACTCGGCTCTTCCACGGTGTGGTTCCTCCCGCTAGACACAGATGCCCCAGGCTGTCTCTGCGGCTCCTCAGGAGCCAGTGGCGTCTGCAGTGCAGTGCTGATTGTTTATTAAGGCTCTCAAGGCATTAACTGCGTCGGCGGGGTTCTACAAAGTACACTGGTTGCCAGGGTGGACAACACGGAGTGACAGTTTCGGTGCCATCCATCACCCCGCCCTGGATAATACACATATATTTTAAGGAATTTAACTCTAGTTCTTCGAATTCCCTCTTTTCCCAGTTTTATACTAATTTTCCTTGCAAGTTATAATTGGTGGTCATACAAATATGTGTGTGCTATTAAAAGCACTTTCTTCCTCACCTCAATAAGACTATGTATGATGCTGATGGTTGTGCTCACGCAAGGGTGCTCGTGGAGATTACATCTGTGCATCTGATATTTTAAGGGCTCTTTGGGTCTCTAAACGGTGTGTCTTTGCCGTTTTATCTGAACACACAGCATTGTCCTCCTGATCATTTTTTTTAAAGTGAATTTTGATGTTATACACAAAGGTTATTTGAAGAGCGACATTTAAATATCCTCTTGCCTTTATGACATACTTAGGACTTTTTCCTAAAGTACTCTTTACAGAAACGTAGTATCATGTAGCTGAGGGGGAACACATTTACTTTTTAAGTACATGTGTGGACATGTAGTCAGTATAATGAGGAAACGTAAAAATATCATACATGGTAAGATTTGGAAAGGTGATTTGTGGAAATCTTAAAAGAAACTGCAAAGTGTGTCCTCAGACTGAAGTTGGTAGACTTTTTCTATAAAGGATCAGATAGTAACACTTTCACTCAGACATTATGGTTCGTCACATAATTTTTTATTCTTAAAATGATAAAAAAAAAAAAACCTATTCTTAGCCCAAGGGCTGTACAAACGAGAGCTCCTGGTGTGTTCTCCAGAGGTGAAGGGTCTCCTGATCCACTCAGATCCTAACCTCTGAGCTGAGGCACAAAGGATTCAGTTCACCATGTGTGCTTTAGGTCTTGGAATTAACTTAAACTAAGCACCCAGTAAGATGCTACACCTGAAGAGGGACCTTTACCAGATCAGTAGGTGCAGCACTTGGAAGGACTGTTAAAGATACCATCATCAGACAGGTGTGGATTCAGAATCCTGTGCAAACATAGGTTCGTAAGCTCCCCCAACTGGCCCGCATCTGCACACGTGGAAGACAGCTTATTCCCATGGTTGCATTGTTCAGCTTGGCCAGAGCTGTCATTGGTAGGGGATACTTGGTTCAGCTATGAGAAAGAAAAGACCATTCCCACCCTTGGTGACTGGGTAGATGCTGTTTTACCTGTCTCCTGATGGTGTCTTTAACCTTTGTCTACAGCGTGTATGGCTGCAGGGAAGTCTATACAGGGAAACTTCCATGTGTCATCACTTTCTCAGGTAACTCAAGAGACAGAAGTGGAAAAATTAGACCACAAGACTCTGATCCAGTAGTGATGGATGAGGTGTAGTCACCTGACCAACCAGACTGTATCTCTTGAACGTTTAACTCCAGGGCTGCCTCCTACCTTGCAAAGAGCCTCCCGGAGCTTTTTGAATGAAATATCTTCTTGCCCTTTTAGAGCATCATCACTTGATTTTCGAGACATTGAATATTGCATTTTTGCTCTTTTAGAATAATTAAAAATTGGTTTCTAAGGTACATAGGATAAACTGTTTTTAAATGATTAGGCACAAAGGGAAACATTAAGAAATACGGGTCAATGTCTTCTCTTGGTTCCAGGTTCTGGGCATCCAGGTGAAGTGCTTCCACGAAATCATCACGATCGGGTACAGAGTCTACCATTCGTACGAGCTTCCATGGTTCAGAACACTCAGTTGGTGAGTGAACGGGAAAATGTTCAGATGTGAGCTCTGATTCATTTCTAAAGCTCATTGAAGAAGCACCCTGATCGGCAGATAGTCAGTCAGCTTCCACTATAGATTGATTTAGATGAAAGATAAGTGAAAAGAATATAATAGAGATTTTGAAAAGAAGAAAATCACCTTTAATACTCTTTAATGCAACTTTTTTTTAACTCTTCAGTCTTTAAAGATAGCTAAAAATCATTTTTCTTTTTAAAAACTCAGTGTTGTATCAGACGCATTTTTTAATACTTCATGATCATAATTTATCAGAAGAGGCCGGGCGTGGTGGCACACGCCTGTAATCCCAGTGCTCAGGAGGCTGAGCAGGAGGATCGTTGTGAGTTTGAGACCAGCCTGGGCTACAAAGTGAGCTCAAGGCCAGTCTGAACTGCATAGCAAGACCCTGTCTCAAAAAGACAAAAAACAAAACAAAAAAACATAATTTATCAGAAGTTTACTTGTGATCTTTTGCTTTATTCCCTCTCAGTTGACATGAGAACACAAAATATTTGGTGTATGCAAATGCATGTAAACTCAGGGAAAAATCATTGAATGATTTTAACATTTAAATGTTTAAATCTTTAAAAAAAACTTTCAGGTGTAATTCACAGCTATTAAGAGCTTGACCAGGATAGCGGGGTGCGCTGCACTGCTGTGGACCGTCAGTGCAAAGAGCCGGTTTTGATCTTTAAATCACCGTCACCAATCATCTGTTGAGTTTGAGGGGGAACGTCTCCGATATGAAAAGAGCTAACTGTTTGTAAATTCTAGGTACTTTCTACTGTGTGTGAACTACTTTTTCTATGGAGAGACTGTTGCTGATTATTTTGCTACATTTGTTCAGAGAGAAGAACAACTTCAGTTCCTCATTCGCTATCATAGATTTATATCATTTGCACTCTACCTGGCAGGTAAGTGGAGGGGGCTGTTCTGTATTGGTAGCTAATATATTTTCCATGCTTAGTTTTACTTAGGCTGTTTATATTCATAACACCCTTTATGTGTTACGTTGTATTCCAGTCTTTCTTTATAATTATTTCTCATGTGCAAAGCTATTTACTTCCATCATGATCTTAAATAGCACTTGCTTACTAAATGTGTTTAAAAAGTACTTGATGAGAGCCGGGTATGGTGGCGCACGCCTGTAGCACTCGGGAGGCAGAGGCAGGAGGATCGTTGCGAGTTTGAGACCAGCCTGGGCTACAAAGTGAGCTCAAGACCAGCCTGTACTGCATAGCGAGACCCTGCGTCCAAAAAGAAAAAAGTACTTGATGAATAGTCATTCTACAGTTTTGAAAACTTTGTCATGCAAAGTAAAAGAACTTTAAAGTATAGAGTGATGATTAACTAAATATAATATAGAGAAACTGTGATATACACATATGTACAGAGGGAGAGAGATACGGAGAGGGAGGAAGAGGGGGACAGACAGAAAGGTGCATACAAGAGAGCAAGTACTTTGTCCTTGAAAACAGAGCTTTCGCATAGAATTAATCCAGGTACTCAGTTTTGCTGACATCGTTTATTGAATTTGCAACTTTATCATATGCTATGCCACACGTTTTCATTCACTTAGATTAAACACCAGGTATCTAGGGTAAAGTTAGTATGAACATTTCTCCTCTGCAAACTTCTACCAGTCATAAAAGAGATCTCTAAGAAGTCTATTTTAGATGTCATCTTCAAAGTGGGCCAGTAGAAATCCTAGCTCTACCACATACTACTAGTCAAGTAAAACCTTGGAAATTCAATTCGTATCTCTGCGTGAATTTCTTTGTAAAGCCCTTGGAGGACCACCTGTCACTACTTAGTATTTGTTATCATTATTATTGTTCTCACATTTTCTATTTTAAAAAGAATTTTAAAAACAATAAAAATGACACAGAATTTCAAAACAAGATCATAGAGAATCAACAATGGTTGTTATATTTCATATTGTTATCTGCAAAGTAGTTGCTCAGATTACCAGGTATAGGCAGGCAAAGTTGATCAAGCAGTTAGGCATTAACTGTTCCTTTCAGTAAACCAATAGAAATTAGTGGTACAATTATCATAGCTGTCTTGTGTATTATTTTCACTTTTTAAGAAGCCAGTGAAATTTGTTTATGTGCGTTCACTTTAAGCTGTTAATAATTTATTCTAGATGTTTCTCAGCAAATTCCTGTTTTGGAAATATAATACAAAGGAGGTGATTCCTTTCCCATCCAAGTACTAACCAGACCTGACCCTGCTTAGCTTCCGAGATCAGACGAGATCGGGCGCGTTCAGGGCGGTGTGGCTGTAGACGGTGATTCCTTTCCCTTTCTCATTAAACTTCACTCCAGCCGTGCTGTGGGATGGGTGTCATCCTTTGGTTCCATCTGTGTGATGTTCTTCAGAGCCTTGGACCAGAACCAGGGCCATTCAGCACTTCCGCCTTTGGTTCTATGGAGCTAGAACATGAAACAGTCTGAAGTGGTAGAGGTGATTGTCTTGGTTACTTTCCACATTGTTAAGACAAAATACCCAACACCTACAGCAGAAGGTGGAAAGGTTTATTTGGCTCACAGTTTGTAGGGTTCAGTCCATAATCAGCTGGCTCCAAGCGGCCCTCTTTCTGTCCCTTATATTCCACCCAGGCTACCTGCCCCTGAGTGTCACTGAGTGCTGGCTTGTAAAAAGTGAAGACATGATCTGTGCTATAGTAAGAACCCAGATTAAGGAAGTATGCAGGGGAAATCACCTTGCTTCCTCGGAGTTGTACATGCTCCCTGCAGAAGCTCCTGAGGATTCGTGCTCTGACTCTCCTGCCTCCCTCACACTCTTCCCTCCTCACGCGCCGCACTGTCTGTGGATGGGTTATCTCCACACCTCTACGTCTGGCTCGCCTTTCCCGTCTGTAGTTCCGTCTGCACTGCTGTGCACCGATAGGAGGTGGATAGGACATCAGCAAACAAAGTGACGCTTTCCCTTGGCGTACTTTCCCTTTGTGGTTGCCGTGATTTATCCTTGAGAATAACCTCTCAATTCAGTGGGGACAGGTAGCATTGTTTCATACCTCTAAACTCTTAAGAAAGAAAATCAGTTCCTTTTTTTCCTAAGAAGGCCCTGGTTTCTGCCATAGATACATTTTACGCTTGCCGTGGAAGCTCTCTGGGGTCAGGCTCTGAGCAGACCCGTGAGTGCTACACAGGTGCCAGGCAGGGAGTGCGGGTGCTGAGATGTCAGAGTAACAGCAGACACTGGGTCTTCAAGAGTCACAAGCTGTGAGGCCCAAGCCTGCTAAGTCATTGGTGCACAAGGACAAGGGTCAGCAGGGTCGTGAAGAGGGGGACAAGGGCCCTGCTCTGATAGGGAAGGTAGAGAAGCCTTGGCGAAGACACAGCGGGTGCCATAAAGGTGCAGCGTGAGCAAGTCTTTGCCCAGAGGATCGCAGCACAGGGCGTTCTGGGAGGTGTGGGCTGAGAGAGGAGAGCGTGTTCGGGGCCGGCCGCAGACATCAAAGGCTGAGGTGTAGGCAGGAGGTGGTGATGGTGCCTGAGACACAGCTTGGACCTTATCCCTGGGAAATCGTTGGAGGATTTTATGCTAATCAAAGATAACCAGATTTGTGATTAAAGGATAGGCTGGGAGAGCAGGCAGGAAGCTCCTGCTGCAGTTAATGTGAACAGCAGCGAGGGCCTTACTGCCCGTAGTACCAAGGAGATTATAAATGAAAAAAATAAAAATACTGTAAGCTGTCCTTAGAACCAACTTCTGTTTTATGAAAATCTTGAAAAATTGCTTTTGTATCCCTGATTAGTGGCATAGAATAGAGTTTTTAATTGTGGTATTTGTATTGTTCACATGCAGCTGGTGAGAAGTACTAGTTCCCATGTACACTTTGCCCATTTTTACCAGTGGTAAGATTTTGCAGAACCGTAGCATCACACAGGAAATCTACATTGTCAGCGGGAAGAATGCACTCTGAAAATGCAGCCTCCTCGGAAGCCAGATAGTCCTGGGTTCAGCAACGAAACCTTCGATGCAACACAAGCACTGGGTTCTGTGTCTTTTGTCAGTTCAAGGGTGGCAGAAGGCGGCCCCATTGCACCATCAGCACCAACTGTGCATCTCTGGTTCCCTTCCTTCCAGGCTTCAGTGTGGGCTTGGGATGTAAGGTCCTCAGCCGCGTCCCTTGGATGAGTGAGGGAAAGGCTGAGGAGATGCACCGCTGCACACACTGCTCTAGGGATGTTTCCTTAGGGTCTCGGTTTTGTTTGGTGCCTCGGGGTGATTCTGGGGTGACTAGCAACACCTCATGCTCAGTCTAACAGTTGCAGCTAGACTTGAAAGCAGGCGTGAACAAGTAGAGCATGAGCGATGCTGAGGTATTTGTGCCTTTCACATTATACTGTGGAAATCTTCTCAAGTTTTTGTTAAATAATATCCCAGGGGCCTTGTCAAAATTACGTTTTCCTGTAGCGGTCAAATGAGTTTGGCAGGTCAGCAGATTTTAAAAGCAGAGACAGCCCACACAATTTTGATGGCCTTGAGTTTTATTAAAATAAAATGTAGAAGTCTCTGAGGCTGAGTGCTGTGATCCGGCAGCAACGGGTCCAGGAGATTCCTGCAGGAGGAAACGACGTGGGCGAAGAGACAAACAACAGACACACCAGAGGTCCTTCTGGTGGGCCAGGGGAGCAAGGCTCCTCTGACACAGAGAAATGTTTTTTGCTTTCTTATACACTTTTGCAATTACATATGAAACTCTTAGATACAGTGAGGTTTCTATTTTAATTGCAGATTCAGACATGTTTGACCATGTCTGGCCACAACCCTCTTGGGAAATCAACTTTTTTAAAGCACATAAAAGGAAGTAAAAAGATCAATCACTAGGTGTTCTTGATTAGGTATAATTTTTCACAGAATTGTTCACTTGTCTACGGGACAACAGGACCCACACTTACAATATCTCCATCTAGAGCCAGTCCAGCACACACAGGGCCTTCGCCTAATGTTTTCCCACACACTGAGGCCCACGCAGCGCTCCCCTCCTGTCCTGGTGGGTGAGCATTGCCACACAGGCGGTAGGGGACTGATGCAAATCTCTGTGGTGGCTTCTACTTCCCCTTTCAACCCTGGAGGGGGGCCTTCCATCCTGGGCTCTGATTCCTAAACTACTTTCAGTTCTCATCATTCAGGTTCCCAACCATTCTTTATCAATGGCACAATGAATATCTGGAAAGCTGTGATTAATAGAGAGTAGAGTAGAGGTCGCACACCCATCCTGTGTGATCCCTGCTTTGCAGGTGCCCGCTGGAGGTCTCGACTTTGTCAAGGAACTGGCACTGGAAGGTCTCCGGCAGCTGAACCCTCATCAAGGACCACAGAATTAAATGACTTGTTTCCTATCGACAGAGGTGACTTACTAACTAGGATGTGGCAGTCATTATGACATTTAGATAAATTGTGTAGAGTGAATTAGACCAAAAGCAGAGAAAAAAATTAGTGAGACTGAAAATAGCAAGGCCAAGATTTTCTCCAGACTCCCCCTCTCTCCTTCTCCTCCCCTTCTTCCTCTTCTTCCTCTCTTTCTCTCCTTTTGTTCCTATCTATCTATCTATCTATTATCCGTCCATCCATCCATCCATCCATCCATACATATATATGTCCAGTGCATAGCAGTGTCCTTGAGATACAAATATATATACCTTCATCACTTTCGTGATTTGGATTTGGTTCTGTAGAAACCAGAGCAGCCGTGTGGACACGTGTTCAGTGGTGATGGCTTCAAGTATTTGACCCTTAAATTCGTTTCTAGCCATCTTGCGTAATATGCATATTATGTTTAGCACAGAGCTTTTGCTTGCAATTATATAAGCATGGTTGTTTTGATTTCTTTGCATCCTTAAGGAGGGGGCATGTCTTGAATATAATGCTTTGAATTTGAGAAAATTGATGGACATATAAAATTATGTTATAGCTAAAATTAATATGTAATTAAGATTTCCACCCCGACATTTTGGGTTTCTTTTTTAGTGGAGGATATAAAAGTCTGTAAAATCGGTATGCATGTTAGTGGTCTACACCTTAAATTCACCATTCTGAGCACTGTTTGAGTGGGAAGCTGGCCTGCAGCAGCATGGTAGAGCATTGGCCCAGATGTGCAGACCCTGGGCCCCATCCCCAGCACCACAGAACCAAACAAAACAACACAAAACATAACTGGATGTAATGTCTAGTTTGCATGACCTTATGTACAGTATGCATTAACTTAAAACTTTTTGTATGCAGCTCAGTTATTCCTGTATTGGGATAAATGATACCACATACTGTAGTATGATTCTGAATGTATTTAATATGCTGTTAGAAATTTTTGGAGTTTTGGTGGTGTAGGAAAGTATAATGAAAGACATAACCAAGTAAGGAAGGAAGAGGCAGCTGGGCATGGAAACACTCTTTCAATCCTAGCACTCTGGGTGGCTAAGGCAGGAGGTTCATAAGACTAAGGCCTGCTTGGGGTTACCTAGCTAGTTCAAGGCCAGCCTGGACTATATAGTGAGACCCTACCTCAAAAAAAAAAAAAAGAAGGGTTGGTAAACTCTACTCTTTAAATCTGGGTCTATCCTAATGGCTAGTTTTGGAATTGAGGACTAATGCGTTCATTGATCTGGTTAATCACTCATAATAAAATATAAAAACAACTGTATTTTTCCTAACTAGACTGTGAGTTCTTGAATGCCTGTCTTATTTTTGTGTCTTGTGTCTAGCACATTATAAATGCTTGATACATTTTTTTCTATTGTGTGTCCATTTTTCCAATATTCCCTGTATCCTATCTGTCTTAGGCTGGGACAAAATATTGGACATCTGGAAGTTGAAGGAGGAGAAGATTATTTTAGCTCATGGTTTGTGGAGCTTTCAGTCCATGGTCGGCTGGCTCTAAAGCAGGGTGGTGTGGCAGAGGGAAACAGTCCATGGCAGGGCAGGCAGGAAGCAGTAAGATTTTCGTCTTCCCATTTTTATTCCATCCAGGCTACAAGCCTACCGGTTGGTGTCACTCACGCCAGACTGGGTCTTCTCTCTTCAATAAATCCATTGTCCATACCCAGATGTATCAGTCAGTGTTTTACTAGAGAAACAGCTATCACACAAGATATACAAATGTATAGGAATTTACACAATTGCCTTACAATGATCACCCACAGAGTCGGATGAGGAAGAGTGCAGAGGGTATCTGCATACTGGAAACTGAATGGTTGAGTCCAAAATCTGGAGCCCACTGCAGTGTCCCATGAAAGTCCATAAAAGGAGGCCAATCAGTCAGCTATGGAAGGCTGAAGAGTCTATGCCGGGAAGCTGAAGGATTTGTTGCAGAAGCCAGAGAGTCTGCTGGAAGCCAGGAGACAACATCCAAAGTGCAGGTGAAGACCGGAGCTCCTCTGAGGAAACAGAAGCGGATCTGTCCTTCTTCATTTCCCCTTTGTACCATCCAGTGATGAGCCGGCATAGGGTGGGTCTTCCACCCCCTAGGGTGTGGAATTGCTGAGCCAGTTTAGTTAAGCTTCTCTTAACTAAACTTCTCAAGTAGACACCATCACTCAACCTTTATCACACCAGAGCTGTGCTCTACCAATCACACACCCACCATCCAGCCAGCTCCCCAAAGCCCCATTTAGGCGTGCATGAGGCTTTGGGGGCACGTTGAGATATAGGCCATAAAATCATCTTTTGGACTTTTCAGTGTGGCTAGAAATGAATTTAAGGGTCTAACGCTCGAAGCCATCACCACCGAACACGTGTCCACATGGCTGCTCTGGTTTCTACAGATCCAAATCCAAATCACGAAAGTGATGAAGGTATATATATTTGTATCTCAAGGACACTGCTATGCACTGGACATATGTGTGTGTGGATGGATGGATGGATGGATGGATGGATGGATGGATAGATACATAGGAACAAAGGGGGAGAGAGAAGAAGAGGAGGAAGGGGAGGAGGAGAGGCGGGAGTCTAGAGAAAATCTTGGCCTTGCTATTTTCAGTCTCACAAATTATTTTCTCTGCTTTTGGTCTAATTCACTCTACACAATTTATCTAAATGTCAGAATGACTGCCACATCTTAGTTAGCTGCCACATCCTATGTTAGCTCCACAAACCATGAGCTAAAAATATTTTTCAGTATGAGCTTTTTTTGTTTTTCCTGTACTCCTAGTTTTCTTAACAGCATCATTCTTTGTTTTCTTCTTTCTGAATATACTTCTCTTTAGCCTCTTGATTTTTTTCCGGTACCGGGAATCAAACTCATGACGTCGCGCTTGCCAGGCAAGCGCTGTGCCACTGAGCTAAATCCCCAGCCCCTCTTTAGCCTCTTGGATAACTGGTTCTCCCTAACGCCCTGGGGATCCCTTCACACTAGGCTGTAAGACGTACACATCTTAGTTTCAGCAGTGCCAGGCACAGTACTCTGTGTTCATGAGTGATGTTCAGTAGTTTCACCAAACATAATTATATACCAAGAGCTGTACGTTAGTAGCCTTTTCTGTGAGCACTCTGATTTATAATACTGTGGTGAAGCCTGTGATTTTAGCTGGAAACATAGCTATGCAAATATTCTTTTTTAGGTAAGGAAAGAGTAAGATGATGTGGATCCAAAAATATAAATTATCCTTTCCATAGATGTATTAAAATATGGTATATATGCATTTTTTACATATTAAGCATAAAATATTCACATGGCTGAGAGTGAAAGTGATTAAGCTCATATGTTTCTTTCCCAGCGTTTTCTTCTTTAAAAATAATATTTAGCTTTAGATATGCTAAGAAGACACTTCTACCTCTTCCCCTAAAGTCAGAGCAGTGCGTTATCTTAATATGCTTAGGAATCGTCATTATATCCTTTAGGTAAAAGTGGACCAAGTCAAAGTGAATTGCCAGGACTGTTCTGGGTAAAATGTCCATTAGATGAATATTGAATGATACTGCTGGAAATTTTGTTTGAAGTTCTTAAGAGCAAATGGTATTACTTGATTTCAAGAAAGAGAAAGTCATAGAGTGCAGTGCAGTATTTGTTAGGAGGGATTCATAGCTAACGGTACCGATAAGTTCCCAGGGCCGCACTGGGAGCCCAGGGGTCTGTTTGGACGGGACTAGAAGTTCCAGCAGCTTCTGACTGGTGTCTGTGTTGCCTGTCTTCCCTCATTCAGTCTGTGCTTGGCTTCAGCCGGGGGCCTATGGCATAAAACAGCGTAAAAATTATATCACTTGAGCTGCAAGTCTACTTGCTATAGAAGAAAAACTTCGAAGCAATAATTTTAGAAGGAAGCTTTTATCCAGTTGGTGATTGCAATGCCATTAATTCCATGTTTAATGTTCCCCTCCCCCATCCACCTTCTCTGTCTGTCTTGCTCTCTGTCTCTCTGTCTGTCTCTTCCTCTCTTTCCCTCTACTCCTCTGTAATGGCTTTTGGTTATGTGTGTGCTCATTAACTGTTTCTGTGTGGCTCCTGCCGTCCGGTATAGAGGACAGATAGGAGATAGGAACTGAGATCAGTACACATTCTCGTCCTTTGCCTCCTGCTTTACTCTTATTTGATCTTTCACATGAGTCATCAGAACATAGCCATGAGTCATCAAAGCAGCATCTGCAGCTTGGTTCTTTGCTCTAGGAGAGTACTAGCACCCTTGCATGCTCCAGTGGGTAGAATCACCTTGGAAATAGAATGCAGGTATGCCAAGACTAACATTATCTTAGTGGAGGAGGTCAATGGACAGCTCCATTTCTGTCTCAGAACCTATCCAAGGGTGCTGCAGAACCCATGGCCATTTATCTAGAATTAGACCTGGTCTGTGCATTGTCAGTATCTGACTCTGTTAATAAAAAAAAAAAAAATTTGTCTCTCAAAGCGCACTGGTGTGATGACCAAGGAGTGCTTCCTACAGCCTCTGATTATTTTAGTATATGGTTTGTTTCTTTTAATTGGGTAAGAATTTTTATTCAGTAAATTTTCTTTCTAATAAAACTTACAGGATACAAACAAACTCATATACTGGTGGTAAATCTTGAAACTATTAAAAGTATTGTATTTTACTATAATTATTATGATATCGTTCTGAGAAATTTTAGTTGCTCTTCACCTGAGTCTTGCTAGCCTGGGCTCCTGTGGAACCACACAGCTCTCGAGAATGAGGAGCTGAGCGCTGCTCTACAGCCCCCGGAGCCCCCAGGCATGGGGATGCGCCCCGTAATCCTAGCACTCAGGACACTGAGGCAGGAGGATCGTGGTGAGTTCAAGGCCAGCCTGAGCTACATGGCAAGACACTGTCTAAAAGAGTGACAGTAGGCACCTAAATCACAGTAGGATGAAATGAGTTAATTATAAAATGCTTAGATAAGGGCCTGGGACCTAATGTGTCCAGTAGATGTTAGCTACCATATTTATAATTGATGGTTGTTAATAATTATTAGCAGTTATTTATAGCTATTAATAATTATTAATAGCTATTAATAATTTCATATTGTATAGAGATTGGAAACCTGTGCACACTCTGGACGAACAGGCTCTTCAGGCTTCTTGCATGTGTACGTGTGATTTCCTGAGCTGGGGATGGAACCCAGGACCTTGCACAGGCAGGGCAGGCGTGGTCACACTGAGCTCCACCCCCAAGCTGCTCTTAATGAATTGATGGAGCAAATAAGTTTTATTGAACCGAAATTCCAGGTCTGTGTTCCATGTCTACCTGGTAGTAGAAGGCAGGAGATGTTCATTGAGTTTGTCCATGGGGTATACTAGGCACTTCGCCAATTGTGCGGTGGTTTACCCTGGAAACTTACTTGACCTGCTTAATGTGAGGCAGTAGGAAAGCCGGCGGCTCAGGAGGGGCTGTGTGTGCCTAGACGGGACGGGGGAATCACGGGACGTGGGAAATTGGTTCATTTGCCCTCAGGGCGTCTTATGCTTTGTACCAAATTGCACAACAAGCGCCTGTTTTTTGTTCTTGAACAGGTTTCTGCATGTTTGTACTGAGCTTGGTGAAGAAACATTACCGTCTGCAGTTTTATATGGTGTGTATTAACCACTATGTGTCATAAACCCTACTTACCTCTCTTCTTTTCTTCCTGTATTGAGATGTAACCTAGTCTGCTAGCTGAAATCTTCCGTTAGTGTGATTGAAGCATATTTCAATTTCAGATTCCCACCGAATGCAGAAAACTGAACCTGAGACATTTTGGAGGTCTTAAAAAATTTTAACTGTTCCCAAAACTTTGCTAAACTTTTTTTTCTAATGACAAAATTTTATCTGTCCCCAAAACTTTGCTAAAATTTTTTTCCAGTGACTAAAATTTGAAAAAGCAGATTTGAATTCCCTACACATGTAGAATTTTGAAGCATTGTTGTAGTCTCTACAGTGGTTACAAAGTCTGGAAAGCCCCTGCATGTTGTTCTATAGAAATTTACTTTGTCTCCCTTGCTACCAGCCATGGAGGTAATTATGGTTAGTCACAGAATTGCATAATTCTTTTTGGCATGAGCTGCCTGGCTGAGCGAGTCAAAGTCTATGTTTTATGAAATTTATCACCTTGCTTGGTGAACTTTTCCTGTTTCTTTATAATGTAGCTAATTATGAAACTAAAATACAGCATTTTGTTTAGATCTGTGAATTCATGTATTAACAAGCCTTGTTTTAGATTGGGATTATGTTCCCTGTTTGTGCTTTGCTTTTCTCCATTGAGATATCCTGCTAATTATGACTGCTGGGAAATTGTAGTATTTCTTACTTTTCTAATTTCAGGGAATCTGAGAGTGAAAAGTAAAACTGTTAGTGGAAATCTAGAAATGATCAAGACAAATTAGAATCTCCTTTAAGAAGACAACCCTTCCTTGGAACCTTGGAAAACTGATTCCAGGAACCCACGAATCCCAGAGCCCATGGGTGCTCGGTGCTCTTATATAAAATAGTAGAGTATTTTTGTATAACCAACGCATATCCTATAGACTTTGCATCATCTCTAGGCTACCTATAAGGCCTAATACAATGGTAAAGCTGAATAAATAGGTAAGCTATGGCCAGACATTGTCACGCATGCCTGTAATCCCAGCACTCAGGCCGAGGCAGCAGTTCAAGGCCAACCTGAGCTACATAGTAAGTTCAAGGCCAGGCTGAACTGCATGGTGAGACCCTGTCTCAAAAAACAAAAGAAAAAGAAAAGTTATACTGTGTTGCTCAGGAGATGATGACAAGAGAATAAATCTGTACAGATGCCCCCAGGTATTTTCAGTCCCTGCTTGGTTGGGTCCACAGATGTAAGACCTAGGGACACAGAGGGCCAACTACACAAATGTTGAAAAAAATCATTTGTGGATTTTGAAACCACTAGCATCAATGAATTGGTTCTTTTATATAAATAAAATAATAAAACAGAACAACCTACATAAAGTATTTTTTGCTAAAATGGAAAACAGGTTTATTAAGGATAAAACAAATTTCTAATTATTTTGAAAAGTTGTTTTACAAATTCCAGCCAAGATTCTGATGCTGGTATCCAGGAACCCACCTTCTCTCGGTTCCCATCCTAGTCAGTGATTGCGCTGAGTCACTAACATGGCCAGCTCTCAGGCCAGATGGGACACAGAGGACTTAGGAACTGTGACATCGAACACTATCGCAGTACAGACCTGTGAAGACCAACTTTCAAGTGGGGAAAGATGGAGCTTAAGGTCAATGGATGATGCCATATGCTTGTAATCCCACCTACCCAGGAGGCTGAGGCAGGAGGATTACAAGTTGAAGCTCAGCCCGGGCAATTTAATGAGACCCTATGTCAAATTTTATAGGTAGATGAATGGATAGAAAGAAACAAACAAACATAGATAGGTCTGAAGATGTAGCTGAGTGGTAGAGTGCTTGCATGTATGAGGCCCCGTGTTTGGTCTCCAATACTGCGAGGGTAGGGGAGCAGACCATTGAACCCTGCTGGTTTGGGTCATTTCAAGTTGGAAATACTTCAGTGTGGGCAAATGTTATCATGATAAACTTTGAAAGGAAAGCAGTTGTTAGCATTTTTCATAACTGCAGACTGCAGCCAGAGTAGAATAAATGTTTCTCCCTACGTGCCATAGCAGTAGCATAAATTCCTCACCATCATTTAAATTAAGAGATTCAAGATTATGGTTCACTTCTTTTGTGAGTTTTTAAAATTTAGTAATATATTTCATTACTAGCGTGCCGTGCGTGTATAACTTAAGATGACTTCGGTAAATATTTTCATTTGGTTAAGATTCTAGCAGGCAATGTAGGTGAATTCTGTTTACTAAATGCACTTACTCTGTGTGACCTTATCTTACAAAGTCTGGCCAAAAGTCAGGGCAGAAATTGGTCTTTCCACTTTGCGCTTGTGCCCTTGGCTTCCCTGCCGCGGTGCCCGCTAACTTTTATGTTGTTGGTCTGTTGACAGTTCGCATGGACTCACGTCACTTTACTGATCACTGTCACCCAGTCGCATCTGGTCATCCAGAATCTGTTTGAAGGCATGATATGGTAAGCAGACAGCTTTATACTATGTCATAGTTACGTCTGGCTCCCTTGAAACTCCATAACTGTAGGCAGTGTCTCCCAGTGTCCACTGAAATATACTACTTGCCGCTCCACTATTGCATGAAAATCACTGAGTTTGCTTACTGTTTCACATCTGAAGATAAAATGCTTCATTAACAACTGGAAACTCTCTTAAAGTTTTCAATAAAGTGCAGAAAGTCCTCACAATAAGCCCCAGTGGTATTTGCAGATACTAATAAACCTTAGTGTGGCTTCTATAAAGAACAGATTTTCAAAAGAATTTCATATTTACATGGAATGTGAGAAGAATAGAAAGTTTGCTCGTCACCAAGCATGTACCAGCTGTGCATTTCCAGCATTTAGGGAGAAGTTGGGCGGATGCCCCTCTGTGCCTTGGAGGAGTGAGTTTCCAGATTCCAGGGGTGGAGTTGCAGCTCTACAGCAGTGTCGTGAAGATTGAGAGAGTGTTTATATTAATTAAAAGTTATGCCTGCCTGGCAAGCGTGAGGCCCTGAGTTCGATTCCTGGTAACCCCCAAAAAAGTTCATACACTTGTTACAATTAGTTGGAATGAGGGAAAGGCTTAACATTAAAAAAAAAGAATGATTATACTTCCCCCACATTCATTTTTAAGCCCATTAATTAAAATAGTATCAACTTATTGGGTTTATTAAGATAAATTTTATAACATGTTTTTACTGAGATCTTTACATGTTCGTGTGTGGATAAACACTTGGAATCATTTGTCTACCATATAAAAACTTTTATTGATGCAGAGCAGTTTCTAAAATAAGTAGATTGCAGGGCGTGGTGGTGCACAGCTGTAATCCCAACACTTGGGAGGCTGAAGCAGAAGGATTGTTGCAAGTTCGAGACCAGCCTGTGCTACAAAGTGGGCTCAAGGCCAGCCTGAACTGCATAGTGAGTCTTTTTGTCTCAAAACGACAAAAAAAAAAAAAGTAGATTATGTAATGGTTAGTAGGATTTAACATAATCACAGACTGGGATAAAAATAAATTGATAATTTTTCCTATTAGAATTTGCTTTAAATTTATCAGATGCTCTGTCTAAAGTGGTAGACTCATTTCCATTTTAAAAGGTTATTTTTCTTAAAAGAAATTTTATTTTTTGCAACTTGTTCATCATAAAACTAAGATTTAAAAGTCCATAACCATAGAAATTGATTATTTAACATTTCCCTTAGCCATATTCTCTTACTATGTTAGTTTATTTATAGATTGTGATCTACTTAATTGCTAGATGAGCATATCTGGTATATTTATTGCTACTGCTAATGTTTTGTCAAGTGTTATACTCTGGGCTGGGCAGAAGTATAATCTAAAGGATTATTATATTGGTTTATTATGAGTCATAAGCCTATATGAATATTTGCTGCTTAATCATTGGGACTTTTTTCTGCTGACTTTTTCTTTTTTAAAGGTTCCTTGTTCCAATATCAAGTGTTATCTGCAATGACATTACTGCTTACCTTTTTGGATTTTTTTTTGGAAGAACTCCATTAATTAAGGTAATGGAAAGTGTTACATGCAAACCACTCCCATAGCCTTAAAAATCAGCCACCAGAATCATTTTTCAGCCACTCAGTACTGCCGTATATGGTCTGTGTTCTAAAATACCTTGACTTTTTCCCCAGCTGCACTTAGCAGCCCCAGGGTAAAAGCAGGGAGCGCATCTTCCACCAAATCCCCCTGGGTCCCCTGCACCTGGAGGGGGGATCATGTCCCTTCCCTTCTCACCTTCCTGCAGGCCACTCCCACCTTCCTGCAGGCCCCTCCCACCTTCCTGCAGGCCCCTCCCACCTTCCTGCAGGCCCCTCCCGCCTTCCTGCTGGCTTCTCCCACAATGCAGTTCTTCCCAAGCAGCCCTAAGAGGGACCCCTTAACTGCTCTCCCTGTAGCTGTTCCCCCTAGCCATCTCCCCAGCTGTCCTTTCATTTGCCAGAGTTTCTGAAAGAGTAAGTTACACCATATTCATGCACTCTGGTCCATGTGCAAGACTTTTATATATAAACTCATTTTTAAAAAGATCTGGGGACCCTTGAATAAAATAATAGAACACAAGTAATAAAGGATTAAAATTAGAGGGAAAAAATACAAGCAGATTGTTGCCACAGATTTTGGTCATGCTTGGAGGCAAAGAAAGAAATGAAATGTGTTAGCCAGGCATGGGGGTGCACACCTGTACTCCTAGCACTGAGGGAAACTGAGGCAGGAGAAACAAAAATTCAAGCCCCGGGGGCTGGGGATTTAGCTCAGTGGCAAAGTGCCTGCCTGACAAGCGCAACGTCGTGAGTTCAATTCCTGGTACCGGAAGAAAACCAAAAAAAAAAAAAAAAAAAAAATTCAAGCCCCTACCTGGACAACTTAGTAAGACTTGTCTCAGAATAAAGAATAAAAATAACTGAGGAGATAGGTCAGTGGCAGAGATCCCTTGGGTTTGATCCCCAACATCATCATCACACACACAAAATTTGTTATATGATTATTATTTTGAGTAAGAAAGAAACAAGCCAATTCTTCATGGAAATTAAACATTTTTCTAGAACTGATTTTTCTAATAAGTGCTTTTATATTGGGATTTCAAACAGGAGTTGTTCCACATATTAGGCAAAGTCTTCAGTAATATTCCCGCACAAATATTGCATGGTTACTGTAATATTTGGGCAAGGACTGAGCCCATGAGTCAGGAATCAAACCTTCTGTGTATTCAGAGTGATATGGGGCAGCGTAGCACTTGTGGAGGAATGAGTGGACTGCTTATCCTGCAGAAAACCTTCCACAGTCTTCCCCTGTGAGGGCTGGGATGTAGCTCAGTGGTAGAGCACTTGTCTAACATGCATGAGGCCCTGGATTCCATCTGTAATGCCAGAAAAGTGGCGGGGGACAAAAAAACAAAAACAAAAACGCCTCTCCATGCAAGAATCCAGCAAAGCACCAGGCAGAGCCGTAGGGATGCTGGCAGCAAGGTATGTGCCTTGAACGCCTCTGAAGCTGCTGCAGTACAAAAATAAGTCAGAGTATACAAGAGATCTGTGTGGGCTGTTCTGGACTTAGAGAGCCTGTTAGGCTCTAGACGGACTTCAGTGGCTGATGCTGAGCGTGGCTTTCTAGTGACTCGACAGGCTGCTCAGCTGTGTGACACTCCCGGCAACTGAACCATTAACCCCTGAACTGACCTGATGTGGATCAGCTTGATTTGATAAGTTCATCAGTAGACACCTGAATTTGAGACCGCTGCTATGTTAGGCAACAACCGAGGCCCAGGATTATCAGCGTCCAGCCAAGAGGTCTGTAAACAGCCCAGGAAGTTCACCTGAAACCCATTTCTAACCTTAGACACTTCCCTGACATTTAGCTTCTGTTAGTGCTTGTTTCAAGGAACTGATAATCACGAAGCTTCTCTGTGATGTCCTGATTCCAGCCCTTCTCCTCCCCAGCGACTCGGGGCAGTCGGCCCCACCCTCCACTCCTAAATCTTTTCCTCCAGCCCCTGCATTGCTGTTCCAGACTTTCTCTCCCTGAATGCCCCATTGACCGGACAACAATAGCTCAGCTCTGAAACAAACAGCATTTATCCTCAGAATCACAACATGATCCTCCTGTCTTTCTGGAGACTGACAGATGGGAGTGGGGGGGAGTATGTGAATAATTGAGCAAATACAGTATTTGGGGCTGTGGAGAATCTTACCATTTCAGAAAGAGATCCTTTTATGTATTCCACGTTAGGAACGAATGAAAATTGGGTGTGCTGTGCCGTGTCCACATATGTGGTCCTCACTCTGTTTTTGGTCAGTAGCAGGTCAGCAAAGACTCTGTGTACCTGGAATGAATATATGTCATCCTTATTCCTAGATAAGCATAAACGGCATAGGATAATTATTTCACTATACAGTTCATAGCCCTTTGAGGGGGAAAAGCTCTGGCAGTTGGAGACTATCTATAAGAAACAAATACAGTATGTCACACATGTCTGGTCCTGTTATGTTAGATGCCGGTAAAGACATTTGCACAAGCAAATCAGAATCACAAGGAAGAAAAAAGACTTTTAAGTAGTTCCAGTAAGAGAAAAGTAAGGAAGATGTGCAAGGTATTGAGAAACTCCTTGGTCAGAGTTTGCATGTCCATGATGTGTTCTATAAGTGCAGTAACTCTTTTTAATTTCACTTGACCTTTTTTAGTTGTCTCCTAAAAAGACTTGGGAAGGATTCATTGGCGGTTTCTTTTCTACAGTCGTGTTTGGATTCATTGTGAGTTCTACTAGGATTTTTACTGATATTTTTCAAATGAAAGTTTGTCTGTTTTAAACCTTAAAAAGTAAACCATAGAATGCTAATAATATATTTATTGAAAGCTATTAACACAGAATCGGTTCTGCATCCCAGGCCCCTGGCTGCATACCAGAGTCACCTGGAGAGCCTAAACAAAGTCTGTGTCCCAGCTTTGTCTCAGGATCACTAACTTCCTCAGGTGCTCTTGGTGGACAGCCTGATCTGAGGTCCACTACTGTGCTATTGTGCTTTGATAGTTTCTTATTGCTGTCCTGCCTTGTGGGAGACATGGGTGCTGGAACTGCAGTATCTGAGTGACAGCAAAGAATGCAGATGATGTTGAAAATTTTTCCCTCTTAATACTTGGTGGCCACATGACTCAGTGGGCGGTTCCTGCTATGAGCTAAACTCACAGGAAAAGTCTGTAAATTATAAAATAATGTTAACTTTTAGTCATAAATAATGAGTATTATTCATGTTTAAAAATTAGCTTATAATTATGCAGGGAATTTGAGTAAGGGTACCATAAATGACTAGATATAAGATAAGTATACAAAGAAATGCTGTTAAGAAGTTTAAAAATTGTCTAGTCTAGTAGAGTAACTAGTAGTAACATGGAGCTTAGAGATAGAGTAAATATACAAATAAACGGAAATGTGCCGTTATCCTGGATTGGAAAACTAGTTTAATTCCTCCTTTTACTTCGTAAATTCAGCTCATTCTCAGGGAAAATTCCAGTAGAGTTTCATAAAATTATTCTGAAATTTTTGAGGTAGAATATTGATAATAACCAATAAGTGGAATAATTAAAAATTGTCTAATCCTATTTTATACACTAAAAAACAGGAATAATCAAAGCATTAAGTTAAATAATACCATAAGGATTTGGTATTATTAAAGATTAATTTAGAAATACTGTAGGACTATTTACACCATTGGAAAAAAATAAAGTTACCCTACAAGAATGTAGCCTTTGAGAAAATAGGAGGGAGATTGTATTTTTTTAAACAAATGCTTTTGAAGAAATCAGTTATTTGGAAGCAAAATTAGTTTACCCATCCTTAGAGTCTCATTTGAGTTTCTACTAACTATCCATGGGCAAAATAATGGCGTGAACGGCTGCAAGGGAAACAGAAAACAGAACAAACTGTTGTTCACCAACTGAAATTTATAACAGGATGTTTTATTTTATGCATCCTTTGCTTCCTTGGCTGAGGACAGCTGGTTTAATGATGCGGCTAATAAAGGAACAATTGAGTCAAATTTTCTGGGTTGGTGAAAAACAGAGGTGCTTTTCACCTGTGTTATTTTGTGCTACCTTCTTAGTAATTTTGAATCACTAGCTAATTACTACTAACTGCTTAAATTAGTATAAGTTTATGTGCAATTAAATCTTTTGCTCTGCTGTACAATATCTTCCTAATTCAGTCCTTCAGCTCTGTAGCTTCTAGTAAGATTGCACATACTTTTAAAAAGCAAGATCTTAGTAGCATGCGTGTTGAGATTAGCTCCTTCCTACCACCGCTGCAGTCATATGGAGATCTCTTTGCTTTCAAAAAAGACCTTTTATTTTTCTAAAGGTCTTCCAAGGTTTTTTTTTTTTTTCATCTGTTTGTTTGCTTGTTAAACTGGAACATTTATTAGGACGACCTTTTAGTGTTAAAAGTGCTGGGCAGAATGTTAATACAAGCAACTTGTGAGTTCCCCGTGCAGCCTTTCTGACACACAGCATGTGTATTTGGGCACTGTTCACGGGCTCCTCTCTGTTCTTCAGGCCGCCTACGTGCTTTCCAAGTACCAGTACTTCGTGTGCCCCGTTGAGTACCGCAGTGATGTGAACTCCTTTGTCACCGAGTGTGAGCCCGCTGACCTCTTCCAGCTGCACAGCTACCAGCTGCCCTCCTTCCTGCAGGCGGTGCTGAGACGGGTAAAAGCAAATGCTCCAGATGTGTGGTCAGGGCGCTTGTAAATATGAGGTCAGATTTCTACCAGAAGCCAAGTCCTGCAGAGTCTTGTTTTTTTTTTGTTTTTTTTTCTTTTTGAGACAGGGTCTTGCTATGTAGTTTAGGCTGGCCTTGAGCTCACTTTGTAGTGCAGGCTGGTCTCAAACTCGAAACGATACTCCTGCCTCAGCCTCCCACCTCAGCCTCCCGAGTGCTGGGATTACAGTCATGTACACCATCCCCGGCCATGGTTTTTAACTTGATGGTGTCACAGTGATTTTTATGTCTGGTTACCATCAATAAAATGTTCTACCATTGGGGTTTCTCTTTTTTAAGCATGAAATGAGTTTGAAAATTGCAAATCACTTGTGTGCGAAGACTGTATTCGCCTATTGATGGTAATTTATTTTGCATATGTTTTAAGAATGTTTTTTAATAATGAGTAGATTTTTACAAATCAAATGAATTAGAATGAGTTTTACAAGTTATTGGTATGAATTAGCTCAACTTGGTCAAAATTCACCAATTCCAAGAGCGTTCACATTTTATAGGATTTTGATTAGCACGGGAAGCGTCTGTTTTTAAAAGTGAGCGTTCCTCCCAGAAGCACACTGCTGCCAGTTCGGGCGCTCTGAGGTCCCTGTGAGGGCACCAGCAAGCTCCCCGGCCGCACCCTCCTGCTCTGTGTTGTCAGGACTGCGCTGCGGTCCTCTAAAAAGGAGAATCAGACCGTGCGCATGTGCGTGGGTGTGCATCTTAGCATTTTGTTTCTAACCAAAATTGGTCAGTTTTTAGAAGCAGGTTAACCAACAAGTTACTTCTTTCACTAAGTGTCCAGTGTCTGAGCTTTCTGTTCCCTGCTGTGGCATTCTCAGTGGCGCCAGCCTTTGACGCAGGGGTGACTGCTGCTTTGACCTCAATTTTTATTTAAAGGGGGTGAGAGGTATGGATTTGCAGAGTAGTCAGACTGCGGAATTCTCTTTTCACCCTCTTTCCCCTCTTTTATAATTGTCTTGCTGATGATCATTTTGATTGTTCCTTATATTCGTATGTTTCCACAGCATTCAGCATAGCACTAAGAGAAAAAAACCAACTTTGCCTCTTCACCATATAAAATTAAATCAAATGAAATAAAGCACAAATTTAAAGTAATTTTATTACCAGTACTACTGGTTAGAAAAGAGCCCTTATAGAAATTAGCTCAGCAGATTCTCAGCACACACTTCAGCCCCTACCACTGGCTGTCCAGTTCCTAGGTCAGCTGGAACGTGCTGTGCCAGCTGCTGGACTCGGGGTTTCCTGGTGCCTTGCTGAGGGACCGGAGGGGCAGGTGAAACAGTTGACAGTACAGACGGCTTGCAGTGGACTTCCTCTCCTGACCCTTAAAGCTTGGGGAATTACAAAAAAAGAAAGAATGTGCTGTCTGCTTTGACTTAGCTTTATGTTATGACCTCCGCGTTAGGAGACATGCTGAATAATGCAGTTAATCCCAATGTCCCCCCATCCCCCCTTTCTTTTTCCTGTGCAGGACACAGTGAGTTTGTATCCTTTCCAGATACACAGCATTGCTCTTTCAACCTTCGCTTCTTTAATTGGCCCATTCGGAGGCTTCTTTGCCAGCGGATTCAAAAGAGCTTTCAAAATCAAGGTATGCATTTGTGTTCTCTGTTACATCATACACGAGCAGGGTTAGAGAAGGTATCTTAGTTGGAATTTGGCCATTATTGGTTGAAATTTAATCCTTAGGCAAAAAAAACCAAAAAAACAAAAAAGAAACAACTGTACCTGCAATTTGTTTTAGCTGCACAAAAATGCTGCCTGCTGTATTTGAGTGTGTGCTTTTTTGTTAGCTTTTGGTTGTGCCATGTGAACACATCCATCCTAAAGTGTCCTGCCAGCCCCTGAAAGAAATGGCCTGTCCCCTGACTATTGGCATAAACAGCAAGTCCTGTTTATTCAAGTACTCATCCTGGGCTCTAGCCATGAATGGTCCGAGACTTAGTGCTTGGCCAGTCTCACTTGAGGGGTATGCGTAAGAGCCTTTGCGTGGGTAGCTGTCCATTCAACTGTGGCTCACCAAACTTTTCCTATTAAGAGCAAATACTAAGTTGTATTCAGCACAGCAGACCATCACTTCTTTCACACCTCTCTCAACTCTGAACTCTGTTGTTGCATATGTCAGTGAGGGCGCACAGCTGGGTCTTAATAAAGCTTTATTTACAAAGCAGGCTGTGGGCCGGATTTGGCCTGTGGGACCTGCTCTTCACACCCTGCTCTAGACACTAAACACTCTCCATGTGTTTTGGTGAGGTTAGCTCATCATGAAGTGACACCACCTAGTCTTCCTTACTTCAGAGAGGGTCAGATGTGTGCCCTGAGGGGTTGGTGAGCCAGGTGGAGGCGGGAAATCAGGGAAGGTCTCTTTGAGGAAAGGTCTGAGCAAAGGACAGTGGGAGAGTCGGTCGTGCAGAGAAAGCGAAGGGAGGGATGTAAGTGCAGAGGAGCCGAGGGGTGCAGGCACAGTGTGGCCAGGAGGGACACATGTGAGTCATTGGTGGGTAGGAGGGTGGGTGCACCTCAAGAGCACAGTACTGAGAGAAATGTCAGACACAGAAGGTGAAATATTGTACAGTTCCCCAGCGGGAGCACATATAGGTTTGTCCTATATGAGAAAGCCAAGGTATAAGTCATTTGAAGAGCAGAATAAAAAACGTGTGCTAGGACATGGGGAGGCAGACGTTGTGAAGATGGAGTGGGGTCCGAGATAGGGAGGCGTGGACGGGACGGAAGTAGGATCAAGGCGTAGCATGTGTCTGTACAGTTCCCCAGCGGGAGCACAGTTACTCCATATTGCAACCTATGCTAATAAAAACACACCAACAAATAAGCTTCACCTAACGCAATGAAACCGACCAACTGAACACAAAAAGCTAAGCCTTGTGGCCATGTGAGAGTTGAGAGAAGGCAGTCAGGGGGCTGGGCCATGAAGGCATCCAGGGTGCAGGCTCACTGCCCCTCTGGCCACTTACTGGGCCCCATGTCCCAGGTAAGCTGCTGCTGTGACTCGCTCTGTACCTGAACACTTAAGAAATAGGCGTCGTAGAAGTAAACTGTTCATTTCAGAACTGTTAGCCCTGTACACCTGTCAACAGAACTAAACCAGCTCCCAATTCAGTCCTGCTTCAACCAAAGGATAGGCTACACCAATATTCTCTCTTAGTAATAACTGAATTTTTCTTTAGAAAGATTTCCATTAATGAAAAAAAAGTTCATTTAAATGTTTAATTAGGGGCTGGGGATTTAGCTCAGTGGCAAAAGC
This sequence comes from Chinchilla lanigera, assembly GCF_000276665.1. Lineage (NCBI taxonomy): Eukaryota > Metazoa > Chordata > Mammalia > Rodentia > Chinchillidae > Chinchilla > Chinchilla lanigera. The sequence continues at coordinate 5,063,154 of NW_004955474.1, read as the reverse complement.
GCCTGCCTGGCAAGTGCAAGGTCGTGAGTTCGGTTCCTGGTACCGGAGAAAAACCAACTAAATGTTTAATTAGTGTCACTTGGATGCTATGGGTCAGTTCCCAAATCCTGCTGAAATGAGCTCATACTTAAAAGATGTGGCTTTAATCTGTTGAATGTGTTCTAATAAATTTGCATTTAGTGGCAAAATTTAATAGTATTTTCCTGATGTACCTCGTGACACTGAAAAGACATGTAAATGTCTGTAAAGATAAGGGCTGGAGGTATAGCTCAGTGGCACAATGCCTGTCTGGCAAGTGCAAGGTCCTGAGTTTGATTCTTGGTACAAAAAAAAAAACCAAAAACGAAAAGAGAAGAGTTTTATACAGGTGATATTCTTCCAAATTCACAAATGTATTTACTTCTTTCTGAAGGATTTTGCAAACACCATCCCTGGGCATGGCGGGATCATGGACAGATTTGACTGTCAGTATTTGATGGCTACTTTCGTGCACGTATACATCACAAGTTTCATAAGGTACCTATGCATTCCGAAACTGCATTGCATGATCACTTTGAGTTCTCATTTACACTGACATTCGTTTGAATGTCAGTGTAAATAAGGTAACATTTCTGTCACTGAGAATCTGCAGTATCAAAGAGACTGTGGCCCCCTGGGACTGTAGCTTTGAGTAATGTGATACAGATACGTTGCAACTGTTTTACATACCTTTAAGCAACTTAGCACAGGACACAAAAGTAGTGTATGCATGGCTCTTAATAGGGTCAAGCTGATGAGGCAGTGAATGTACCTAAGGCTGGATCTGAAATATGAGGAGGTAAGTTTCTCATCTGTGGGCACTGAAGGGATGGTAAAAACTAATAAGAGTTAAAAAGTAGAAAACCATTCAGTCTGCCAGTTATTGCTTGAGCGCCTATTACGTATCCTGGAAGTCCTAGATTTAGCAGAGAACAAAACCAGGGCTTTGCCCTCGCAGCTTGAGTTGACAGATTAGCGAGAGGAGGACCAGAAGTGGGCAATAAATAAATACAGCTTGATAGATACTTGTAAGTGCCAAGAACAAAGATAAGTGGGCGGGTGATTCTGCCTGTGGGGAGGGGTTGGGTGGCGGCTATCTCTGTTTCATAAAGGTGGTTTATTCTTGATAAGAAAACTGCACCTTGTGGGTCTGCCATAAACTTGAAGTTTGGTGCACAGGCTAAGCATGTTGTTTTCCATGGGCCCAGAGGCAGGCCCCTTGTTCATAGCACCTGAGCTCTGGACAGCATAGATTTCATAGAGTTACTTACAAGGAAACTCATGCTTAGAGATCCCTAAGTACATATGTTGAATATACACCTGTAGCAGTAGAAAGATGTTTGTGCTATCTTCCCTTTTTTTGGAGAGACCGCAGCCTTATTAGGGGTTTATCAGTTTCATTAATGTTTTCAAATAACTCCTGCTAGCTGCGTTAGTTTTCTCTGTGGTGTATTTGTTCTGTATATCATTGATTTCCACTTTCATTTTTCATTCCTGTATCTTCTTATAGTTTTAATTTGCTGTTCTTTTCTAGCTCCTTGAGATGAAACCTAGATTACTGATGTTCAGCCTTCTTGTCTGTGACTATAAGCTTCCTCATCAGTACCATTTCCTTCATTCTACAAGTTATATTTGTATTTTCCTGGCTCAGTTACAGATATTTTCTTATTTCCAATGTGAAGATCTTTTTTGACACATGGGCTATGTAGAAGTATACTGATTAATTTCCAATCAAACAAAGACATTCTGATTCTTCTTATTTTGTTGATATTTGCTTGAATCCCCATGTGGTCAGAAACACATTCGTTGTAATTTCAGTATTTATTTCTGAACCTGGGTTCCTGGTTCACCACATGACCTATACTGATCCCTGTTCCAGCTGCATATGGAACTGACATATGAGAAATATAACTCCCAACTTGGTAGAGGTCAGATGTGTCAAGTTCGTGTCCCCTGAAATCAAAGAATGAATTCTAAAGGACAGTGGAGGTTAAGAATAGAAAGATTTATTGAGAGATCGCTCCTAAGTGACAGGTGGAGTCCTGTAAGTGGTTTGCCACCAAGGCCCTTTGCCAGGGGTACAAAAGTCACGATGTGAGTATAACATGGATCAAACTATAATCAACCTATAGGATTACAAGTAGAGCTGCTTAGAAAATATTGGTCCAGTAAGGAAGCAGGTCACCCAGCAAGGGTGCATGGAAAGAAAAAACCCATTCTGGGGAGGGATGGGTCCAGACGCTCTCATCACCCACCTGGGCAATTGATGCCTCGCTGGACTTCCTGGTCCAGGTGGTGCTAATTATAGTGTAATTCCGAGTTACTGCTTATCTCTAGGGAGATATGTAGGCCTGGCCACTGCATCTTTATCTTGAGGTCCGGTCTTGACATGTGCCTCCAGCCACAATTCTGATGTTTTTATTCTTTCTGCTGACTTCCTTGAGAGCCCAGTTCTTCTCTGCCTGTATATTAATTTCTGTCTAACTTAGCTGCCTATAATAAAATGAATGTGCATTTTGCAGTTTTCAGATGTAACACTGTATTTGTCAGTTGGAAGAAATTTAATTAAATCTTCTGTATAGATTTATTTTTTATTTTCTGATCTGCTTGTTGTGTTGGTAACTAAGAGACCCTTGCTAAAATCTCTTGGCTATGGTTATACATTTATTCCTCTTTCTACTTCTATCAATTTTTGCATTATATATTTTGAGATTGAATTGGTACTTACAAACATAGTCATATCTCTTTTGAATTGGTCCTTTCATGTTATAATGTCCGCTATCTTTACTACTTGCCTTTAGGCCTACTTTTTTGGATGTTAGAAAAGCTATAGCAACTTTCTTATGATGTGTTTGTATAGCATTTCTCTCTCATTTTATTTTTAGCATTCCATTATCTTTTTTTTTTTTTTTTTTTTGGAAAGTATAAATACAAGCACTTTATTTTAAAAAGCAGACACAGAAGATTGGTATAAATCCAAAAGGTTTAAATTGCTGCCATTTTGGATAATTCAATTAAGAACCTATACAAGTTTGTTCCCAAGAGCTAACACATCACTTGTCTCTGTGAAGGAAAATGAATTCTAAAAATTAACAAGATTTTTCAGTATTTCAAATCTCACTATTATATAAAAACCTAGAGAGATCCATAACCGTTACCCATATTTTTAATGATTTCTCTTTAATAAACATTTAGTTGGAATTTTTGTTTTATAATCAAGTTGACAATCTTTGTCTCTTAAATTGGAGCATTTAACCTCTTTGACAGATATTTATTTGTTGACAGGCATTATTTAGCTATTAGCGGTGAGTGGATAAATCCTTAGAACTCTTATTTTCAGAAAATGCAGCTTTTGCGGGCATGAACTCGCACTCTTCTTTTTAAGAAACATCTGCCGTTCTCTCAGTAGAGAGAAGTCATCCTGGGCCTCACTGTCACCGCATGAAAGCAGATATTCCTCCTGTCAGAGATGCAGGCTGGGGCCAGGCTGCTGGGGCCAGGCTGCGGCTGCTGGTGCAGAGCATCTGCTGACCTAGCTTTGCGTTGGGCTGAGTGTGCTCAGAGCGTTCTCCTTCCTCTGTGGGCCTCTGCTTTGGATCTGTGCTGTGACTCTTGCTGAATCTTGTGAAGAAATGCAATAGGGCAGGCTGGGCCCTGGCTGAGTGCCCTTGGCAGTGAGAAGGTCCTGGCCACAGTGGGTTGGCAGATGACCCGAGTCAGCATGGGTGACCCGTGGCTGGCTGACCGGATCTATTGTGTAGTTTTTATAAATCACAGATTCCTAGATTAAGTGTTTTCTCTTGTCATCCTCAGTGTGAGAACACCATACAGCAGACCTCTCTCTGTTGCCAGGATTTTGCCCTCCTGCCGCTGGTTAAACAGTTCTGGTTGTTATAACTCACACGTGCATCTCCCCTCTTACCGTGTGAGTCAGAATTCCCTTCCATCTCCTGTATGTGTCTTGGGTCTTTCTTATTCCAGTTTTCTCTCCACCAAATGTAAACCTCACTCTGCCTTCCCTACTGGAGTAGACTTGGAAAGTGCAGGAGCAGCACACACGCAGGAAGCTTACGGGGCTCATCCTTCACCTTAACGTACCAGTGCTGCAGACGCACGGAGGCGCGGGTGCTCTCGGTGTAGCAGTGGAGTGAGGTCTGGGGTCCAGGGCTGGAAACCACAGTCCCTGATGGCGGTAGTGCTGCTCGTGGGCCAGGCGTGAGGTTGGCTTTGTGCACTGTGCACACAGATCCTGGGAGGGTGCTATGAGAGGGGCCTCCAGGCTGGCTGTGAAGCAGAGTGGCCAGGAGGCCAGGCGAGCGTGTGTGCCACTGCCCAGCCCTTCCTAGGCCTCCACCTGGGCCCCCGGGTTCCTGCTGTGGGTGATGGGGCAGGAGGACCCTCTTCCTCCTCATCCCGTGCACACTGGGATCTTGTTTGGCAGTTGGGTCCCCTGAGACTTCCTTGGAGGGGGCTCTGGTGCCTGTTGCAATGCCCCAGGCAGGGGCCTTGGTGCTAGGCCCAGGGTGTCTGTATTCTGTCTCCTGCACATTCCCACCTCCCTGTTTCTTTGACAGAATTTAAGTGATGTTTTTATACCTGCTTTTGGGTTTACCCCATGTCCAGTAGGCTCCTTTCCCTCCAAGATGGGTTTGTGTCGTATGGGGTCTTGGGGCCTCTCACTGTCCCTGCCTCTCAGCTCAGCCCGCCCTCCAGACACTCTTTGTAGGACCTCGATCTTACACCCCTCGTGGCCTGTGTCGTCCCCACGCTCTGTGTTTGAGCCTTTTTTTTGCATATGGGTTGTGCGTTTCTCAAAGCAGATGAGGTCCGGATTTCTCTCCCCCCACAGCAATGGACGGTAAAGCGAGCTGTTATCAAAAGCCGCCTCAGTTCTGGGAGGTCGCTGCTCTGCGCCTGAGGGAGAGGGTTGGGGTAGATGCGCCCTTCGCCCTAGGAAAGCAGCGCTCACTCTGTCTCCCCGCTGTCCCGCAGGGGCCCGAATCCCAGCAAGGTCCTGCAGCAGCTGCTGGTGCTCCAGCCGGAGCAGCAACTGAGCATCTACAGAACCCTGAAGACGCACCTCCTGGAGAAGGGCCTCCTGCAGCCCGCCTTGAAGGTGTGAGGGCCCGGGAGGACGCAGGAGAAGCCGGACAGACACGATCCTGTTGCACTTCAGAGAAAAATGGTTGGAAATGCAATAGATTGAAGTTTTACAGACATAAATGTTTCTCCTCTGAAATTACTGTGAATATTTAACAAACACTTGATCCGAGTCCTGAAATAAGTAGCAAATCGCCAGCAAAATATCCTGTCCTTTTTCTACGATGTGTTTTCTGATGTTAACTTCCTTCACCTGACTCGCCGGGTTTCCTAACTTGAAAGACTTGTCTTTTAAAGAGTCAAACACTATACAGTGAGTAACTTGAGGGTGTCCTCAGATCGTACCTGGCAGTGGGATCTTTTGCACAAATATTTACTTTTGCCCTTGGAGCTGCTCTTTAATTTTAGCAGAGTGTTTCCTGTAAGGCCCAGTAGGAAGTCGGTTCTCCTGCACTTCCTGCTCTTCCAGTCAGAGGAGAGTTCTGAAGAGCTGAGTAGGGTGGGAGGAAGATTGTTCTCCCGGTGCTCTTGCTTGTCTTTCTCCTCCCCTCCCTCTCCCCTCCCTCCTCCCTCCTCCCTCCTCTCTTCCCCTCCCCCCTCTCTCCTTCCCTCC
>NW_004955474.1:4948733-5057323 GCF_000276665.1 Chinchilla lanigera | reverse complement strand
CCCCTTGCCTCCCCCTCCTCTTCTCCCTTCCCTCCCCTATCCTCCCCCTTCCCCTCCCTTCCTCTCTCCCTCCCCGCTTTTCTCCTCCTTCCTTTCTTCCTTCCTTTCTTTCTCTTTTTTTCTCTTTCTTCCTTTTTTCATTCTCTTTCGTTCCTCTCTCTGTCTCTGTCTCTGTCTCTCTCTCTCTAGTACAGGGGAGGAAACCTGGAGCCTTGCATGTGTGGGGCACATGCTCTACTGTTGCACTACCGCAGCCACCTGTCCACTTTCCAGAGCAGTAGTCGTTAGCCAGGGGCAAACATTCTACTTTCAGCTAGGTTCACAATTCAGGAAAGGGAGGGTGACTTGTTAGAAGAGCAGGCATTTAACCCTATGTCTGATACAATGGTTTGGGAAATGACCTTGTGAAGCCTTCCCAAGAGAAACAAAGGTGATTCCTGGTGGAGGAGCAGGTGTACAGATGCTGCCTCGCGTTCCCCCGAGGACCAGGCGGGGCTGCAGCTGGGCCTGCTGGTCAAACTCGCTGTTCCTCGTTCCGTGCGCCCTGCCTTCGCCGAGCTCTGAGGCCTGGCACCAGCTGATCAGGGCACCAGCGGGCCAGGGCAGGGCAGGGAGCAGGGCAGGGCTGGTGCAGGGCCAGAGTGATGGCGGCATGGGGTGGGCCTGCGTGGGCTGGCACCTGCTCATCTCCGGTGGGGCCCTGTGGAGATGCAGACACCAATCCGCCTGCAGACCCAAGCTCGGAGCAACTCCTTGGTACTCAGCTCAGCCTGCTACACTTTCTCCTCCTGAGACCAGGCAGGTGTGATTCCCCCAAGAACAAAGAGCATGTGTGGCACAAATGCCAAATCTTTGCTTTGGTGGACTGGATACTAACAGATGAGAGTAATTGCTTCCGTTTTTGAATATATATTTTTATCGGTACAGTATACGTTTGTGACATGCGATGATTTACGTGTGCCTCGGAAACTGGTACCTGGACACACTGCATCCTGATCCTTCCCCTTCGCCTTTCCCGCGAGCCTCGCCACCCTTTGCCGCATCCAGGAAGCCTTCAGACACCTAGCCAGGTGTCTCTGGCTAGGCATGCAGAGGGGGAGAACACACCATTTTTAAAGAATGTTTTGCTAATGAAGAGAGTAAATATTTTTGTTTAAATCAGAAACAGATTATGGTTGTTTTGTATTTCCATGCTGTCACCCCTGAAATAAAAGACTGCGGACCTGCGAGGTCCCACGAGTGGACCTTAGCTGTCAGCCTCATCCTGAGTCCTGCGGGGTCCCAGGAGACGCGGTCACAGCAGGATGCGTCTCGGTGTTGTTCCGGCCCGGCAGGCACTTAGCTGAGTGGCCGCCGCCACATGCGCGTGTTTCACACTGCCCCTCAAACGCTTAGAATCACCCCAGACATCGCGGGAGGGATGATCACGCTGGAGAGCAGACCACCTGTGAGTTTTCAAGATCTTCTGGTTTTATTTGCCCCATTAAAAGCTCCAAATGTTGACCCTAAGAGAATTTCAGGGCACCAAAATTTTAAAATACGTACAATGAAAATGTTCTGATAGGAGGTCCCACTGAAAACTTGGCCACTGGCGCAGGTAAAAACTCCTTGCAGGTGCACAGATCCCGCCACATTTTCCTTTAAAGTAATCGTTGAGGCTTTGCAAGATAGAATTATGAGGGCATTGCTAAATACATGTATTATCAAGTCAATGTTATTATAAACCACGTATGGAGCCAAGAATATTGGGAGTCGCTGTAAGAGCTCTTTCTCAAATATACTTTTAGGGGCTGGGGATTTAGCTCAGCGGCATGGCACCTGCCCAGCAAGCGCAAGGTCATGAGTTTGATCCCCAGTACCGGGGAAAAAAAAAAAAAAGTCAAATATACTTTTAGAGTTGGGTGTACATTATATGTAAAAAAATAATTTTAACAAAGCTCTGATGATTAACCTTTTCAGCACACTTTTATAGCATGTATATTAAAATAGAATATATTTTAGCAAAAGATGGCCGGAAAACCCTGACTTGGTCACTTTTATATTCGCACTGGGACAAGGGCTTAGATTCCGATGTAGCAGTGTTATAGCAGGAAAATGAGAAGCTAGGGATTCCTTCACAGTAGCAGCTCCTGGTTCCCGACCTGCGGCCGTGGGAGCTCCGCTCAGCTGTCTGAGCTTGGCTCGCATGTGCTTCCTCAGCACTTTCCCTCCTGGCGGCGCACACTGACACCGGAACGGAGAGACCGTGCCGCCCTCTTGGTTTTCATGTGTAGTGTCTCTTCCTTTGCACTTTGGCTCCAGCTAAGACAGTGTCACCTTTTTCCACAGAGGAGGAACAGTGTAAACTGCGTGTATTGTCTGTGGGTAAATGTTCATGATGTATGTCAGTCAGTTCTCTGAATCTTTTTACCGACACTGAGATAGGAAAATAAAACCAAACATCATATTTTTGACTTGGTTGTGCCATTTTCTCGTTAGAGAAAGCACCATTCATTAAGGAGTGACAGATACACATCTACAGGGACATCTTTGGGGCAGAGGTGAGCAAGCTTTGGAATACCCGAAGGTCTGTGTTGGTTAAAGAGGCGATGTTCTACGCTTCTGGGGTGGCACCAGAGTCAATAGTGCTGTGTTTATTTTGGAGACTCTGAATTGCTCCTGGTCCCTCCTCCAACTCCGAGCTGTTGGAAATCAGTTGGGGCCGTCTCGCGTGGCCTCTGCGTCCCCTGCCTGGTGGAAGCGTGCGCCTTGCAAGCCCCTGGGCTTCTGAGCAAACACGCTTGGAGTCTTAGGACTCCCCTGGGAGCCCCTTGGCCCAGCCCCGGCATTTCTGCACAGCTCTGAGGTGGGCCTCACTGGTGAATTAGGTTATTTTAAGGATCAGGGAAGCAGGGTGCTGTGACTCAGGTCCAGCATGAGTAGCTGGCCAGTGGCCCCAAATTTCCTGCCTGTGTCCCGTCTGCTCCTGTCCTGCTGCTGCTCTCTGTGGGAAGGAATAGGTTGACGGTGGGATGAACAGAAAGCTAACCATCACTTCTAGCTCTGGCTGCTTTATTGGCATTGACTCAAGTGTTCCTTGAACTGTAGATGGCCCCCAACTGTTTACTTCATCCAAACCAGGGTATCTGCAATGCAGCCAGCACCGAGCTTCGTTCAGGAAGGATGGAAGCCTCAGGATCCGCTGCCCTGCACAAAGGTGGGTCGGGGAGAGAAGTGTGCTGGTGGGCAAGACAGTGGCAGGACATGCGGAAGCCCCGGCCCTCTGCTTGGGGCTTGTCGGTGCATAGCTGGAGCTGCCCGTCACCTCCTGAAGCGCACGCTTTCAATCCGCGCACCAGTGAGGGGCTGTGTTTCACAAGCTGTGGCGTAGCTGCACATCAGGCCTAGAGGATGTGACCCCAACAGGTGCCCAGTTACTGTAAGCCTGTTGTCTGCACAGAAGCGAACCTTCTGGAAGCATCAAATAAAAATCTTGTCACTTAGAGCGGGCTGGGCAAAGTGAGTTTCAGAGGCAGCAGAGAAGATCTGATCCGGTCCTCTCCTTTCAGCTGTGTGTCCTACCTGAGTGTAAGGGACCCAGGGCTTTTCTGCTCGGAAGCATGGGCTTTTACCCTTCAGGTGGGGCCAGGAAGAGCGGTGCATTGCAACTGCTCATGAAGGACCCGCACCAGAGGTTTCAGCTCGCCCTGGTGAGACGCACACACTGGAATGGTCAGAACTTGAGTCTGTTACTTGTCTCCAACAGCTGCTCTGAGATAGAATTTAGCTACTATAGCGATGTCACCAAATCCAGCTTGAGGACAGTTCTACATTCTCCAGAAGCTTCCTGGGTGCCCACTGCAGTTCACCCCAGCCTGTCTCAAGCAACCGCCCTTCTGCATCCTGTCTGTAGAAATTCACTTTTTTTTGGATATCACACACAACAGGATCCTACATCACGTCAGGCTTTTTATCTGACATCATGTTTCGCATACATCGCTACTTTATATGAATACTGTTCATTAACCCATTTCTTTATTTCATTAACCCATTTGCTATAGAAATGTGGGTTATTTCTAGTTTAGGGCTCTAATGGAAAATATTGTGATGAAAATTTGTCATAGCCAGGTGTGGTGGTGCATGCCTGTAATCCCAGCACTCAGGAGGCAGAAGCAGGAGGATCATTGTGAGTTCAAGGCCAGCCTGGGCTATATATCAAGACCCTGTCGTAAAAAAGAAAAGAAAAAAGAAAAGATTTGTTAGACATATCTGTGTGAACACATTTTCACTTCTGTTGGGTGGATTGCTGTGGGTGGAATTATTAGGTTATATAGTAAGTTCACATTTTTAAAGAAATAATCAAATTGCCTCCTTCCTTTTCTTCCTGTTTCTTTCTCTCTTCCTTCCTCCATCTCTTTCTCCTTTTCTTCCTTCCTTTCTGTCTCTCTCTCTTTCTTTCTTTCTTGCAGTACTAAGTATTGAAATGAGGGCCTTCACACTAAGCTACATCTCTGACCCTTGTTTTATTTTATTTTATATTTTATTTATTTTGAGACAAGGTCTTCTAAGTTGCTATGTTGCTTAGGCTGGGCTCAAACTTGTGATATTCCTGCCTCAGCCTCTCAGACTGCTCGGATTATAAATGTGCACCACTGTGCCCCGCTGAACTGTCTTCTACAGTGAATACAATCTTCCAATCTTGCTTGCGTTGCTCGCTGTCTCTATGCTCCCTGAAACCTGCCACTGTCTGTCTCAGCCCTGCCTCTGTCGCTGGTGTGCAGAGGGCTGCACTATTGTTTTAATTTTCGTTTCCAACGTGGCTAACACTTTTGCACACTTTTTCCTGCACCTATTCGGAATGTGTTTATCTTCTTTGATAAAATCACTACTCACAAAGCTTTATCATTTTAAAATGCAGATTTGTAAGCCGGTTTTTTAGTCCCGAGGGCCTGGGGTCAGTGGTTGCAAGCGCCCTCAGCCACCTGTGTGCCGAATCAGGAGGACTCACCCTTGACGTCCTGAGCCTCGGGCCCTTGCACCCGAGTGTGGCGCCCACATGGGTTGCCTGTTTAGAGATGCAGGAGGGATCCAAATGGGAACGAAGCCTTCCCAGGAGCCAGAAGCAAGGATTGCTGTCTCCAGAGTGGATTCTCAACTTCCACCGAGTTCTCCTGCTGTGGCCTGATTTTATTTTTTAGTACACCATGTCCATTGGGTTGTCCTTTTTGCATCAGGACCTATCCTTTCCTACTGAGAAACAGAATTGTCAAGATGGGACTTCAACAGTGTCTGAGTAAAAAGGCAGGAGAATCCTCCTTCCCAAAAAACATCTATAAAGTAGAAAACTAAACAAAGGATCCCGACATGGGAAGTGTTTGGGGCTTAAAGAACTCACACGTGGAGCTCCGGAGGTCCCTGCCCAGGGCTGCTTCCTTCCCCAGGCTCAGCGCTGGAGATTTGTCACTGTGATGGTGGAGGCCGAGGGACTCACTGGATGTGACACCGTGGCTGATGGCCACTCTGGGTGAAGTCAGTGGCAGTGGAGAGCCAAGCCTGTGGTGGGGAGCTGCATATTCCTGACGGGGCTGTGCACACACATGCACGGGAAGGACCTGGGAGCCTGGGAGGCTGGGGAGCCAGACACGGGTGGCAAACCCTCAACAGACAAAACCAACCCCAAGGACATTGTTAAAATCAAAAGGTGTTGGGCCGGGGATGTAGCTCGGTGGCACAGTGCCTGCCTGGCAAGCTCAAGGTCTTGAGTTCGATTCCTGGTACCAACGGTGGAAAAAAATCAAAAGGTGTTAAACTTTGAGACACTTATCAAGAAATTAAAAAGGCAAACCACAACCTAAGGGAAAATATCTGCAAATCCTGTCTCTGATAATTGACTTGTATCTAGAATATACAAAGATCTCTTACAACTCAGTGGGGCGGGTGTCACACGTCAGCAGAACGTCTCCAAACACAATTGTTTTAATTTTCGGGTGGGGTGGCACATCTCAGCATAAACAGAGAAAGTTTGAGGTCACTTTGGGCAACTTAGTGACACCCTATCTCAAAATTCAAAGGGGCTGGAGATGTAGCTTAATGGTAGAGTGCTAGGCCTAACCAAACACAGAAGACCACTTACTACATGATTCCATTCCATGAAATGCCCAGAATGGGCAAGCTTCTAGGCAGAAAGGTACTGGCTCCCTGGTACTGGGAACAGCAGAATGGCTAGTGACTGCCATGGGCGAGAGGTTTCCTTTGGAACCATGAAAATTTTCCAGAATTGTAGTGATGGTGTATACCTGCGCAAATATATTAAAATATGAATTCTGCACTTTGCTGATTTGTGTACTGTGTTGATTCTATTTTAAAGTTGTTAAAGTGTGTGACTGGAGAATGTGTCATGATGGGGTCTGGTGAATGGACAGGGGGAGGGCAGTGTGTGGGGTCTGAGTGTGAGGTGGGGAAGAGCTGCCAGCTGACTCTACAGTTGGGAGCCCACACTCCCCTCTCCATCCATGCTAGGCAGGGTTGAGGGCTGGGGGCACCCTTGGAGTACTTCAGTCTCCCTGGTTTGGCTCTAGAAGGAGGAGAGGAAGCTTTCTTCTGTCACTTACAAAGACCCTATGGCTTCTCCCCTGAGGTGGAAGATCTGGGTACATGGAGAGGGGTGAGGGGTGTGACCATCAATCTTGAAATGGCAGCTTCAGTGGACTGAGAAACACTCAGCAGATTAGTAAAGCACACTTTTTGGTATATCTGGGTGGATCACATAAGCATGGCCTTGTGTACTATAAATGGTTCCCTGCCCTGGCACCATTTTCCCCCCTCTGCTTCCTGGCCCCCATGAACTAAGCAGTTTTGCTCCTCCACACTCTTTGGCCACAGTGTCTCTGCCATGGAGCCAGCTGATCATGAACTGAAACCAGGAGTAAACCCAACCTTTGCTTGTTTATATTGTGAATGTTGGATAGTGTGTCCTTCAGTGGGAAAGCTAACTGATAGAGAATATTGGTACCAGAGAAGAGGGATCATTGCTGTGATTGTACCTGACCATGTGATTTAGAAGCCTTTGGAACTAGTTTACAGCAGGAGTTTGGAAGGGCTTGGAGATGATGGCTGGAGAGACCCTAAAATCCTATAAACAGATCTTGATAGGTGATTCTGGTTGAAGTTCAGAAAACCAAAATGTCAGTGTGGACAGTAAAGGCCAGGCTCAGGAGGTTTTGGCTGGGAGCAAGGACTCCACTGGTACTTGGACTAGAGGGCGTCTGTGTTATACTCTGGCAGAAAATGTGTCTACTTTATGGCTATATCCTGAGATCAGAAGATGGAGATTAGTGGTGACAGACTAATTATTTTGGCAGAGAGAATTTCAAGCTGGCTCAACATTTAGTCTGTGTCGTGGGTACTGCTGGCTACTTTTATCCAGATAGTAAGAATCAGGACAAAAGGCAGGGCAGAAAAATTTGAGGAACTTAAATTTTTGTTTAGAAGGAACCATGTGTAAAGTTGGGGCCAAAGAAGGTATATCTGCTAATGAGATGAGCACCATTAAAAGGAAACCAAGTATTTTATACAAGGACTTGTATACAAGATGCCCTTCAGGGCATCTCAGAGATCAGTGAGACCTTCCCCATCACAGGCTCAAGGGTACAAAATTAAAAACCTTTTAGTTGAGAAGAGAGTTCCTGGAAACCCTGTTGGACAAGGGCCTACGAGTCATTTCACCATACACAGTCATCTAGACACTTAGAGGCTGCTTTATCCATGATCTAAAGGAGCCTGACTTCTGTTTCTGCTGACAGAATTTGGTCTTGTCTGTGATGCTGGTTTTACTGACATGCAAAATGCAAGTGTTGTGGGGCCATGTTAACTTCCACCCAGATTTCAAAGGAAGGCCTGGGAGGTGAGGCAAGGAAGCCCTGAGAGGGCAGTGCGAGAAGCTGTGGGATTGAAGCCAAACATGCAGCAGACCCCAGGAAGCTGGAGATGTCAAGAATGTAGAACATTAGCCAAGGAAAGACGCAGGCTATGATGGACCCAGACCAAGAAAGAGGACTTATAAGATGCATCCAGCAAGGTCAGAGGGGTGCAGCTGCCCAAATCCTTTGGGACTCGCATTTTACCACCCTGTGCCCTGGATGCTGGACATGGAGCTACAGACTTTAAGTTTGCCTTGCAGGATTTCACTCCAATTCTTTTCTATCCCTCTAGTCCTCCTTTCTATCCCCCTAGTCCTTTTCTATCCCCCTAGTCCTCCTTTTTGGAATGGAAATGTTTATACCAACACTGTACCTTGTGATTATGTAATTTATTTTTGATTTTTAACACAGGTTTATGGACAATAATTTGCTTTCAGTCTCCAGAAAAGACTTGAACTTGGACTTTTGAAAAATGCTGGCACTCTTAACACTTTGGGGGAAGGGATTATTGCATTTCTGGTTGTAAACAGGATAATTATGTTAGGTGGATTTTATGACCCTGTGATTGTCTTAATTCTGAGATTAAGCATGGTTTAAGATGTGTGTAGGCATGAAATTGCTGGGAGGTAGATTATGACTGTTAATCTTGCGATGTCAACTTCACTGATTAAGAATCACTGCTCCTGGGTGTGTCTGACTAGGTCATGGAAGTTTGGCTGTGGGTGCCTGTTCCTCTTTGGCACTGCTGTCCTGCTCTGCTTCATAGCAGCTACAACCAAGCAGCTTTGTTCTACCACCTCCTTCTGCCATGCTGTTCCTGCCTTGGAGCCAGCTTACCAGGGACTGAACCCCCTTTAAGTCTGAGCAAATTAAACTCCACCTTAAGTGTTGGGTGTGGTGTCCTGTGACAGGAAAGCTAATGTAGAGTGTATGCTCAAGGAGGCCCTTAAGGACCAAGGAAATTTCAGTGTTTATGACTACATCTCAGAGTTTGAAGCACAAGTGTTCAGTGGAGTGATACAGGAAAGCTTGAATTCAACACAAGAACGACTTACGAATTCCGCAAAAACAGGCCGCACTGGAGTAGAAGGCAAGTCGCTGGCTGCCTCACAGTTGTGTGGTACAATGGGGACAGACTTCCAACTCACTGGCGTGCTACCCTCCCAGCTCAGAAGTGTATATAATATGAAAATAGTAGCGTTGACAGTTTCTTTTGTGTCATCAAATGTGTAGAGTCCTGACTGGAATAACTGTGTGGTTTTGAAAGGCCCTTATGAGACATGCACCCCTCTGGAAATGTCTGTCACTGAGCTACAGGGTGGCGCTGTGATAAATGGGTGCTTGGGTTGGGAGGGCTGGCTGTGCACCTGGTGAAGAGGGAATCTAGTTGCCAGGTGAGACCGTGTGCCTAGCACTTCATAGCTTATGTAGCATTTGAGGCCTCTTCTGGAACTAGTGGCTCGCAATGCCTAGACCCCTAGGAGTCCGGAGACCCTCGCAGGCCTTCTGCAAGATGAACATGCTTTTCCCCCTGCTACGGAAACCTCATCTGCCTCCTTTCCTGCTGCATGCAGAGTAACAGTGGTGAGCCTGCTGGCCCCTGAATGAATCGAGTGATGCTGTGCCTGCGGAGATCTCACAGGTATCCTCGGAGAAGCAGCAAAATGCTTGTTTCATTCAACCTTGACTCAGTAGCGACACACCTTGAGAGGTCCCCACACAGCCCGTGCGGGCTGAGCACAACTGCTCTCTGCGCTCCTGTGTGACCGAGCAGTGAGCTCATTCAGCCGCTTTCCTGAGGGTCACAGCTTCTACTGAAAAAGCAAGGAGCAGAGTAAGGCACCATGTAAAAAATTCACTTCTGGAAAACATGTATCCATCATCATAGGATTTAGAATTTCCTGAGACTGCTGGTGATACTGAAATATTATACATAGGACAGTGTGGTTTTCCACGTCCTATGACAAAGTGGCCATGCTGTGTAGATCCCTCTACGCTGCGATAGCGGGATGTGGCTGACCAGGGTGTCGGGGAGCCAGGGTTTCATTCTGTTATCAGCGTCCTAGGTTTGGAAATTAGAGGGACAGAAGACACGAAGCGCAAGATAAAGCAGAGTGTGAAAGGTCATGGGTAGCTTCGGATTCTCAACAGTAACCAGTAATTAAGAAGCTCACACTATCAAGACACTCAGAACTATTAAGAAGAAACGATCTGAAAAGGCAAGTGGCCCGAGGCTTCCTTCCACCATTAAGTGTATTAACTTTTTTTTTGTCTTTTTGAGATAGGGTTTTGCTAGGCTGCCCTTGAACTTACAACGATCCTCCTGCCTCAGCCTCCTGAGTGAGGGGTTTCAGGCGCGC
The DNA here is from genome assembly GCF_000276665.1 of Chinchilla lanigera. Lineage (NCBI taxonomy): Eukaryota > Metazoa > Chordata > Mammalia > Rodentia > Chinchillidae > Chinchilla > Chinchilla lanigera. Next base: position 5,047,065 of record NW_004955474.1, on the reverse strand, counting down.
GCCGCCATGCCCCGCTATTAACTTTTTTTAAAAAAAGAAATTAGTACTGTTTTATGAGTTCTTGACCTTCCCTTATTTTCTGCCAATGAACTAGAGTTGCACTGAGGTGTGCTGTGGAGGACGGCTCTCCCTGAAAGACCATTTGTCTGCGTTTTGGCCGTGCTTCCGTGTACTGACCTGTGCAGAGCTGGCCAGGCTAGTACTCCACCCCCTCAGCTGGCTGTAAGCCCTGAAATGGGAGGCGCTGATGTGTAGCCTTTGAAGCAACGCACAGGTCAGTGATGCCCGCCCGCTCCCCCCGCCCCCATGGCTCCGTGCTACTGAGCCCGAGCTAGGCCAGGAACCGGCACCATCAGCGGGCCTGAGCCCGGAGACAGAGCCTGTGACGTCTCTGGCAGAGGGTCAGACATCAAAGCTGAGGCAACTGACCAAAACCAGCAGATACTTCCTCTGTGTTAAGCAGATTGCTCTACACTTAGAGGTTCCTTGTCACCAGAATCCGTACTCCTGCACACCTCGCTCTGCACATTGCAGAGGTGCCATTGTACCTCCCACCCAGCCCAGCTCACGGCACTCACACACTTCCCGCCGCTCTCAGTCACCCAACCCGAGCCACTCCCCTCTTCACGGATTAATAAAAAGCACAGGTTTGGCCCCGGGTCAAGGCCTTTGTTCCCATTAGCCACTGTTCCGACTGGAACAAAGATATGTCTTTGTCTCTTTATTCTCGCCGTGGGTTGCACTGGAAGCGGTAGGTCTGAATTCACCTTCTAGAATTTCATTAACTTTTCCTTGGGATTGCACACATGAACTCCTCCGGAACCCAGGGCCGGATCTGATGGGCTCTCTATGGTGCAGCTGTTCTGTGTTTTCTTTGAGGCAGGGTCTCCCTGCGTAGCCCAGGCTGGCCCTGGACTTGCCGCTCCCGCCACCGCCTCCCGCGTGCTGGGATTACAGCTGTGCACCGTCATGCCCAGCTGATATTGGTAATAAGCACAACAGCCTCGAATTTGGAACTCTGAGGGTCAAGCTTAAGATGAACTTAGAATCGTTAATAGGAGGAAAAGTAAAATTTTCAAAATAGATTTCCTTGCCGAAAGGAGATTTTAAAACCAAACAGCTAAGAACACTGGAATGGATCCGTGGACTCTTAACTCCAGGGCTGAACAGGAAAGAGCGGCCGACAACAGCGGCTGCGGGGATGCCAGGCGGGCTGCGGTGGGGCACACGTGCGCACGCGCACACCTCACACTGTGACAGGCACTAACGCGGAGGAAAAAAGGTGCAAAACCACGCCAGCAAACCTTTTTCTGGATAGCCTGATTAGATCCGGGGGTCACGTCCCGAGTCCCCGGCTTCTCCATCATCATCAGCCCCGCCCGAATGCAGCAAACTGAGAAGTTTAACATGCAGACAGCCTGGACTCCGCGAGGATGTGAACAAAACCCTTCACACACCTTTCTGTAACCTTCAGCAGCGATGACTGAAATACTCACCCCTGGAAAAGTCCTATACAAGCTTCATGGAATTGCTACGCTTTTTTTTTTCTTCTCTGAAGAACTGACTTTAAAAGAATTTTGTTTTTGTTTTTTGTTTTTTTTTGGTAAATAGGTATTTATTTGAAATGAAAAAAAAATACTTAAGTACCTGGACTATTGCATTTAATCATGTATTGTAATTGTGTTACTCTACCTTTCTGCATCAGAGACAGATATACAATGAACATTCAGATATCACAGATTGCATACTAGATAGGAATTCGTCAGGCCTTTTACATTACCACCAAAACAGTTATCGGATTCTAAAATATTGTACAAAAGTCCACAGTCAATCCAGTCTTAGCCAGTATCTTCAGTTTACTTCTGTTGCTGTACAAACAATCGGCCATTACTAGGGCTTACAAGTTAATAACAGGACAAAAAATATACATCGCACTGACACAAAAAGTCAGCAGTGTTAATAGTCATGCAACAAGTAACCAAACTTGCTGAAATTAAAAATACTTTCTAGAAACAGTTTTAACAGCATAAATATTTTATACAGTTCATTTACCAAAACAAAATGTATTTAAATGATACAAAGCAAAAATAAGTTTCTACCAACTTTATACATAAGAAAGTGCAAAATAACTTATCTAGAATGTTTGCTATTACCCAGATGGATGGCTGCTACGGGCAACTGTTCTCTTCCTCGGAAGCGTGACCTTACACTTGCACACGATACACACATACACGTGAGCACATGGGTGCTCGCACGGTGATGGGGTGGACGACAGACCCCGAGGTCAGGCAGGAGCCTTGTGAGGTCCTCTCGCAGGGAGAGGTGGGGTGCACGGGACTGTGACGGTGAACAAACTTACACAGAACACAGAGAGATCAGCTCGGATGCGAGTGTACCTGGCTGTGAGCCTGTGATTTGTGTGTCAGGAGCAAAAGGAAAAGAAACCCGACTGCACGAGGCAGTCACCCACAGCACCAGCTGCCAGAGGAAATACTATTGTGAGGGTTTTGGTTTCTGCCTCCTAGTTCTGGAAGTTGTGTTGGAAAGCTGGAAAAGTGTTCATTCCATGTAGCTTCAGATGACATGCGGGAGCAACCTGCAAGTGACCACACACACACTCCTATATTGCAGTCCTTAAAGAACACCTCTGCTGTTGGGGACGGGGTAGACACGGTTCACGGACACAGGAGGACGCCTCTTAAAAAGTGTAGAATAACACTGCTACAACGCATCCAGAGGCCGACAGGGCGGGCCGCCGCTGGGAGCGGGCACAGTCTCTGCGGCTGGTGACCGGCAGCATCAGTGACAACGGCGGGAGGGCGAGGACAGGGCAGAAAGGAAAACGACACGGCTCTTCTTGCAGTGATAGTATGAATGCCAATTTTCCTTTTATTAACAAGTACGCTTGAACTTTCAGAAATAGAAGTGTTTCCATCAGTTCTGATATGTACTCATAAATAGACTGTAGGCTCAAACCTAGGTAAATAAAGATCTGAATTTAGTAAGCATAAGGCACTGAAGCAGCCTTTATATTTTCTCTTGGAGACCTAGTTATCAGGAAGAACAGATCTGTTCTTAAGCTGGTTTCAGCCTATCAGGTAACAAGATCACTACTGTACCAAATGCCTAGTTTTGAACACGTGTGCATATATGTGCATTTTAGTGCATAAGAGTGCCTGTCACCAGGGCCTAACGATGAGGAGTTGGGAAAGTCAAAGCCACCGTCCCCGATGCCCCGTGAGGGTCCGAGTGCCTGCTCTTCCTTCCTTGGGCCATTGATGATCCACGCTTTTCGAATCACCAGGACTTTCAGGATTGTTTATAATATTATCATTAAGTATCTGAAAATGTTAAAATCTAGATTAAGTGTTTTATTTGATTTTATATATATATTTATATTTATGTACATAACACACGTTTTTAAAAATCCCACCACCAAAGCCTTTTCTGTAAACTAATCTCTTATCCCCCTGCTAGCTTCAATCCCCCTGGATTTGTGTGTTTCGTATCCAACTAGAACGAATTAAATAACTAAATATTAAAATACTGTAATTATATTCATAGCAAAAAACAAAAAAATAGACATTGATACAGTATAAATCTCACTGTTTTTCAGGTAGATGGCATTAAATGGTAAAGGTTAGTTTTAAGCAGTTCTGACATGATCCAGTTTTACAACAAGGTTTAAAGGTTAGGTCTGTACACTTTTTTTTTTTTACCCTTTTTTGAAAATAAACTATAGTAGAACATTGGTATCACCAAAGACACATACTTATTATGTTCTATGCAAGAGAAGCTAGTTTGGGGTTACATGCAAATATATTTCCATTGCGGAGGCAGGGCTGCCCCGACACCACCGGTCACGTGACCTCCGCTGCCACATCAGGAAGGTCCGCTCCGCACACAGGGTGGCTGCGTGCGTCTCGGGGCCGCATCACCAGGAACGACCCCGAGGTGGCGCGCACAGCCAGGCGCGAGGTGCCCCGCTATTTCCAGGCTACTTCCGGCGAGGCTTCCTTTCTCCCCACTGTTCCCTAAACAAGGTCCACTTTATTTTGGTTACTAGCCTAGTGTGAATGGGGACACCGCGGGCAACTTAAAAGAAAAGACATCAGGCACACGGGCTGGGTTTGTAAAGAAAAAAAGAAGAAGAGAGAAGAAAAGAAAGACCACAGATAATGTCCTCGAGGATTTAAAAAAAATATTTATAATTAGTTGGTGAGAGATGGTAGACAAACCATAGAGTTCACCGAGTTAGTGGTTTAGTTTGAAGTCTCAGGTTACAGGCAGTTAGGTCCTTATTTAGAAAAAAAAAGGCCTTTATACCTATTTACAATATACACAGTTACTTGCAAAGAAGTCAGATTTACAACCATTTTCTAAAAGCCTTTTTTTGTTGTTGTCTTTGTAGGTTTTCCAAATAAGGATGGAGAGCTCTATAAAAATGAGATGCAGGGAAAGACAGTTGTTAAGTGAGGGTTTGTTCTTGGAGCCAGATACTGTTACCGGGGAGAATCGGACAGCGGAAATGTCGCTGCTAGGAACCACCTCGCCTTCTCGGGCTGTTTGCCAGAGCGTCCGCCCCGTCCCCATGCTCGACACCCATTTCTCCGGTGATCCCTCTAGTCCGACGCTGCAAACACGTGGTGTGAAGAGATGTGTAAACGGAGACTCGTTTCCGTGCCTTCCGAGCCGGGACAGGGAAGCAGGAAGGGTCTGGAGGCCTGGTCTCTGACCAGCTGGTTCCGGCTTCCCTCAGCAGTTTCGGGGCCCGTCCTCCGAGCCCCTCTCGTGCTGCAGGTTATAGTAACAGTTCTGGCAAACTCGCACCGGAGAGGAGATTTTCAGGCGTTTGATTTCAGACTGAAACCGGCTGCACCTAGTGGAAAGGGAAAACCAGTGAGTTAAGAGTTCCTCCCCCACGTGCAGGCTCCGTGATTTAACAATCAAGGGGGAAGCTTGCAAAGTGATGCCAAAGGCCATGCTGCTGAGGGTCTGTGGGGAGGACCAGGACCATTGGCTTCAGCCTAGACAGAAAAGCAATGCACCAGTGAAGCTATTTCCTTCACTGAAGAGAATCAAAAAAAAAACGATTCCAGATCTTCCTGCGGAGGAAACCACCAGCTGTGACGGCGCTCCGTGGGTCGTCTAGCTGGTCCCTTCGGCTTAAACAGGCAGAGGCAGCCAGCGTGCTCCCAGCGAACTGAACTGCCTCCCCTGGAAAGCGGGAGGCTCACTGTCCATTTTATTTATTCAGGTCAGGGATGGATCACTGCCATTTCATGTATTTACATATTTCTATGATGCCTGTTTCTTATTAACACGCACTGCTTTCCACGCTCACAGGATTAGGGGTGACATACGCAAAGACACAGCACACCTTGAGCATATTCACAGACCTCTCCCGGAGGCACCCCGCCAGCCCCCGGGAATCTCTATTCCACTCGCTGCCCAACTTTTTTGTTTAATTTCTACCAATGAGAGAAAGCCCGTGGCCCTTGTCTGTCTGGGTCTGATTTATTTTGCTTAACACGACATCTCCTAGTTCACTCATTTTGCTGCAAATGACAGACTTCATTCTTCTTTATGGCCAAGTATTATTCCACTGAATTTACAGAGGATATTCTGTCTATTCATTCACCTGCGGGGGCACCTAGATTTTGGGGAGCTGCCACTCCGGTTTCCAAAGCGGCTGTGCTAATTCACATTCCCACTAAAAATGTGTAAGAGTTTCTTTTTCTCTATGTGCTCAGCGGTCCTTTGCACTTCCGTACATTTTCTGACTGTCTGTTCTAGTTCTGTGAGGAATGTTCTTGGTATTTTGATGGGGATTACACTGAATCTGTAAGTTGCTTTGGGTAGTGTGGACATTTTCCCAATGTTAATCCTTCTAATCCATGCACACGGAAGGTCTTTCCTCCTTTTAGTCTCCAATTTATTTCTTCAGTTTTGCAATTTTCACCTTAAAGGTCCTTTATTTCTTGAGCTATGTTTATTCCAAGGTTACGTTTATTGTGGTGGTGGTGGTTTCTATGAACTACTCTCAGGCTTTCTTCCTTGGCAAGTTCACTGGTTTGTGTATGTTGATTTTGTATTTTGCTACTTTACTGAAATCATTCACAGCTCTAATAGTTTTTTGGTGTAGTCTCTAGGCTTTCCTATGTATATAATCATGTCACCTGCAAACAGGGGTATTGTACCTTCCTCTTTTCTTGTTTGTATATGTTTTATGTCCTTCTCTTGCCTCAGTGCTCGGGCTAAATGTTTTAGTAGTCTACTGACTAAGAGTAGTGGGAGTGGACACCCTGTCTTGTTCTGATCGGTGAGGAAATGTTTCATTTTCCCTCCGTTCAGCATTGTGTTGGCTACGGGTTGCTCATTACAGCCTTCACTACGTTCAGAGGGGATTCTTCCATAACTTCTTCAGGGTTATTGTGAAGGAATGTTTCCACCGCATCTACTGAGATAATCCTCAGAATTTTACCATTCCGTCTGCTCATGGGATAGAGTGCATGTTTTGATTTGCATACCTTGCACCCCCTTGAATGAAACCTTTGATCTTGGTATATGATCCTTTTGATGGGCTGTGCATTCGATTTGCTAGTACTGCATGTCGTGGAGGATTTTCGTACCCATATTCATCAAGGGCAGAAGGTCACAACTTCCTCTGCGCTGTGTTTTTGTCAGGTTTCTGTAACAGGGTAACTACGGGTACAGAATGAATTGGAAGGGTTTTTTTCCCTTTTAATTCTATGGAGTCGTTTGAGAAGCACTGGTATTACTTCTTTAAAAGTGTGGTAAAATTCAGCAGTAAACACATCTAATCCTGGGCTTTTCTTCATTGGGAGATTTTTTTTTTTAAATTACTGATTCAGTCTCATTAACCATCATTGGTATATGCTGGTTTTCACATCTTCTTGGTTCAGTTTTGGTAGGTCATATGCCTCCCACAGTATGTCCATCCCTTCTAGATTTTCTGATTTGTTAGCGTGTAGTTGTCCAAAGTAATTCCTAGTGACACTATTTTTCTGTTGTACGTGGTAAAGCCTCCTTCCTGTTCAAACACGGAATTTCATTTATCTGGGTCCTCTCTCTCCCTCTCTTCTGTTGTTAGTCTAGCTCAAGTTTGTGAATTTTTTTACTCTTTCAATGTACCAACTCTGTGTTTCACTGATCCTTGGAGCTGTTCTTTTAGACTCCATTAATTTCTACCCTGATCTTTATTATTTCATCCCTTTTACTAATTTTGGGTATGCTCTTCTCTTTTCAAGTCCTTGAGATGTACCACTATGTTATTTTAAATCTGATTTTTTTTTTTTGATGTACTGTAGACAATCATTACCATAAACTTCTCCAGAACTGCTTTTACTGTTTCCCACTTTTTTTTTTTTTTTTTTTTTTGAGACAGAGTCTTGCTATGTAGTTGAGCAGCCCAGGCTGGCTTCGAACTTGCAGCAATCCTCCTGTCTCAGCCTCTCGAGTGGCTGGGATTACAGGCATGTACCACCATGCCTGGTTCCCACATGTTTTGATCATACTGTATTTCCATTTTCATTGGCTTCAAGGAATTTAAAATTTTTCTTTTGGCTTCCTCAATACCCCACTGTCCATTCTAAACTGTGTTGTTCAGTTAAATCCATGTGACCTATAGTGTAGTTTAATTACGATTTTTTTTGTTGATTTTTGTCTAAATGATGTATCGACCGGTGAGTGCATAGTACTGAAATACCCCACTAAAGAAAGCCTACCTTTCTTTTGAGGTCTAATAATGTTTAATTTTATAAAATTGGATGTTCTGACATTAGGTTTACAATAATTATATTTTCTTTCTGAATTTAGTCATTATATAGTGATTCTTGTTGTGTCTCCTTACTATGCTTGTCTCAAAGTCTATTTTGTCAGATGCAAAAACAGGCATTTATACTTGCTTTAGGATTTGTTTGCTTGGAATATAATTTTTGATGCTTTCCCTTTCGGCCTGTCTTTACTGGTAAGTTTGTTTTTTTTAATAGGAATGATAATGGTGGGTCTTATTTTTTCTGTTCAGTCTGTATCTTTTAATTGGAGAAAGAAGACCATTCCGGATTGTTATCAAAAGGTACAGACTGATATCTGTCATTTTGTAGATTTTCTTCTAGCTGTTTTGTATATTCTTTGTTCATTTCTTTCTTTCTTAGTTATCTTTGTAGATTGATGGTTTACTGTGTTGATCATATTTTAATCTTTTTGGCTGCAGGGTATCTACTCTTTTAGTGAGATTTATACTTTACCTGCTACCATGATAGTGCTTATCTTTTACTCCCTCCCTTAAATATCTTTTGGTAAGGCTGGTAATAAACTCCCTTGTTTTTTGCTTACGTTGCAAGGTCTTTATTTCTCCTCCATTTTTGAATCTATTCCTATTGGTTGGCAGTTATTTTCTTTCCAGACTTGAAAGACATGTCCTCCTGGCTTATAGGGTTTGCCCTTAAATATGACTATGTGTATTTTTTTTGAGATTTAAAAATTCTCATTTAGTCTTGTACATTTACAGTATGACTGTAATATGTTGTAGTGGGGATCTTTTCTGGTCATGTCTATTTGGGACATTCATGGCTTTTCCAAGGTTAGGGAAGTTTTCTGCTGTTTTATTACAGAAGAGGTTTTCTGTGCCTTTTACATTTGATTTCCTTCCCCACGCAATGTACTGTACCAATGATGCAGATGTCTGTTTACTGGTGTCCCAAGGATCTTGAAAGCTGTCTTCGTTCTTTCTTTTTAATATGAGTGTGGTACTGAAAGACCAGTGTTCAAACCTGGATATTTTGTCTTCCACTTGATGTAGTCCGTTGAGACTTCTAACTGAATTCTTATTTGACTTATTGAGCTTTTCATTTCCAATACTTACTTGGTTCTTTTTCAAAATCTCTCTCTACTCAACTTTTCATCCACATTCTACATTTTCTTCCTACTTTCACCTGCTTACCTGTGTTCTCTTGGATCTCACCAGAGCACCTGAAGCAGTCAAGCTACCTCAGTCTTGAGAAGGACATCTTGCCTGGACAATTTCAGTCATTAGTTGCTAGGCAACCTTGTGTGTCATGATAGGAACTTTGCAAAATAAATAAATAAATAAACAAACAAATGAACAAACACCCCTACTGCTGTTGTTCAGTTCTTCTCCCATCTAAAGCCTCTGGCTGTTTTTCCCCGGGAGTGCTGAGAGCCCAACGAGTCTCAACAATAGCTCATGCAATAACTAGACAAATGAACTGAATAGACACTTCTTAAAAGAAGTAGTGCAAACAGCCAGCAAGTATATGGAAACATGTTCAACATGTTTAGCCATTAGGGAAATGACTATGATTCCATCTCTCCCAGTCAGAAAGGCTATCATCAAGAATACAAGAAACAATCAGTGCTGCTGAGGGTGCAGGGGAAAGGAACCCTCTGTACTACTGGTGGGAACATAAATCAGTGCAGCCATTACAGGATGCAGTACGGAGGCGCCTCAAAACACTAAAAACAGAGCTGCCTACCAGCTGATCCAGCCCTACCCTTGGTATACACTCGGAGGAATAAAGCCAGCATATGACGGGGACACCTGCATACCCATGCTCACCATGACACAATTCACAAGAGCATGGCTGGTGGAACCAGCTTGGTTGCCCACCACAAGATTTACGGATAAGGAAAATAATATATATATATATATATACACACACACACATTAAAAGAATGGAATTATGTCATTTGCACCAAAATGGATGGAATTAGAAGACATCATCTTAAGCTAAATAAACCACTCAGACAGATACCGCGTGTTTCCCCTAAAATGCAGAATCTAAGAAAGATGCCACGGAAGCAGAAGGGAGACTATTATTAGACAAGGGGAAGGGAATAAGGGGAGAGATGGCAGCAGTGCACAGCTGGGACAGAAAACAACGCTGGAAGATGGCAGGGGTGACGCGCGCTCTCGGGACAGTCAGCATGCAGGGAAGGGCCTGAGGAGGGAAGAGGACCCCGGTGTTCACGCCCACTCCCCCACACGTCTCTGATGCAGGTGGGAGGGAAGTCCCACTGCAGGCACCGCTGACGCTGATGTCTGTGCCTTTTCTGACAGAAGCATCTGCAGCTGTGGTAATGGGAAAGAAGGAAGAGGCCCTGGGGTCAGCGGTGCGCGGAGCCTGCCCCAGCCTGCCCCGCTTACTTCTGGCAGAAGAGCTGGCCGCAGTTCCTGCAGTGGTGCCGCCGCTCCGTGAGCGAGAAGCGCACCGAGCAGCCGGAGCAGCTGTCCCCGCCTTCATCCTTCACCCAGTGGTCGGCCGCACAACGGCCCGGCTGGTCGCTCACCGACCAGCTGAAGACTCGGCCTTCGCTGTCCCCAACCAGGATCCTGCTATGGTCCCTGTGGGAGACAAGGGCGGGAGTTGGGCCGGGGGGCTGGGCTGGTGAGGGTCCCCCGATGCCCTCGGGGAGCAGTGCCAAAGGAGACAAGGACAGAATTCAGATCAAACAGACTCTTCTGTTCAGTGGTCTTTGGATCAAATCCTGCTGGATCTCTGAGGAACACGGCACACAGATGATTTTTTTGAGTTGAGAATTAAATCCACAGATGACCATGTTTCTTTTACAGATTCAAAAGATCTTCAAGCTACTCTGGATAAGCCACTAGGATCTGCTTTCTCCAAGGGCTGGGCTGAGCCCTGTGGCCCCAGCTGCTGAGTGCTGAGGAGGGAGGGGGCTGGGGCGTCTGGCCACTTACTTGGACACGCCCAGCGCGGTGACCTCGGCTGGGTGCGCGTTGTCCTTGCGATCGAAGGCTGTGTGCATGGTCAGCTTGCTCCTGAACACCAGCTGCCGCTCCCATCGGTAGCCTGGGCAGAGGCAGAGAGGACACACTGAACAGAGGAAGGCACGATGCCTTGTGGGCTAAGAGCTTGGCATGCAGCTGGAGCAGCTTTGGGGACAGCCATCTAGCTGGACATCCCCAGGGGCCAGCACGGCCCAGCACGTGACAAGAGAATGGAACAGAAGGGGACATCTGCAAGGCAAGATTTCGAAGACCTTGCTCTGACTCTTATAGGCAAAGCTGGCTCCTAATGCAGTTTTTTTTTTTTTTTTTTCTACCTGGGACTTGCTTCTTTTTGAGACAGGGTCTCCCTATGCAGTTCAGGCTGGCCTTGAGCTCACTGTGTAGCTCGGGTTGGCCTCAAACTCACAGTGATCCTCCTGCCTCAGCCTCCCAAGTGCTGGGATTACAGACCTGCGCCACCACACCCAGCACTTATTTTCAAAAGCTTCCATGATACTTCACCATTTGTCAACAAATGCACTTTCTGGGTTGACGTATTTCTTCTTTAAACATTTCCCAGCATGTTGAAGACCCCTTCATATGAGACTCTAAATCTGCTCTGCATGGGAAGGACCACCTGAGGCCTTTCTCTGGGGGTGGCTGAGGTCACAGCATGTGTCAGGGGCAGGACAGAGCCCAGCGAAGCTGGACCCACTCCCTGGGTCCACCAGCCCTCAGCCCACCTAAAGGCAGAGAAAGATGCCGGACTTCAAGTTACCAGGTTTCAATCTGCTGTAACTCCTCGCTTCCACGGGGTTGGGGTGGGGGTGGCTGAGGGGACCCTGCAGGTGGGCTCTGGCCTGGCCCTCGGAATAGTTCACAAATATGAAGCCATCTTTCTCATCGAGACTGAGCTGGTCAGACCAGCGCCGAGAGTCGTCTGAGCTGCTGTCGGTGCACCAGGTGGCTGTGGCTCGGCAGGACGCCGCCCGGGGCCTGTGGCTGGTGCTGCTGGGCTGGCTGGGGACGTCCCTGGGCTCCTGGGTGATGCTTGGCTCCTCTGCCTCAGAGTCACTGCTGTCTTCGTCCTGGGGTTCCTGCCCTGGGAGAATTAGAAAACGCAGACGCGTCACAGCCAGGCCCAACTCGGTCTCATCACTCTCTTCTACCAGATTTAAGACATGAGAGACTCAATAGTTATCGCTAAGTTTTAACAACAAAAAAAAGTACAATTTTTAGCACAACTGAAGACAGCAAAAGAAGAGTAGCCTGTCTGAAAGAACCCACAGAATCCTTTGGGGAAAACCTTTAGCCTGGCATTCAGTTTCACGCTCCCTCCCGTCCTGCTTGGTGGGGCCTCAGGTGTTCTTCGCACAGCCTCGCCTCCTCACCGGGTGCTGCACACGTTGCTGTCCCTGCCAAGGCCTTGGTCTGTCTCCCAGCGTCTGTGTTCTCATGATGCCTGACTTTCAAGGCCAAGCTTCAAAACCATTTCTCCAAAATCTCACCCCATTCCTTCTGCTGAAAGCATTTCTTCCCTCTCTTAGACACCCGTGGTAGTTCTGTGCCTTTCAGATACTTGAAATCCTTGCCCTGAGTTACAACATCTACACATTCTTTCCCTAAGACGGTACAGTCTGCTCGGGAGAAGGGCCCGCACGCAGTGTCTTGCCTGTTGCAGTCTGACTGAAAGGCAACGAATACAAATGAGTTCCTGATGAAAACTTCAGTCTTTTTTTTTTTGTTTCATTTTTGTTTTTTTTTCTGGTACCAGGGATTGAACTCATGACCTTGTGCTTGCTGGGCAGGTGCTGTACCACTGAGCTAAATCCCCAGCACCAGAAAGCTTCAGTCTAAGATTTTGGTTTCCTTCCATTTTCCACTGTCATTCTGCCTTTCCTCACACCAGTTCTGTGCTCTCCTGCAATCAAGTCTTGTAAAGGAGAAGTAAATACGTGTAACTGGGAAAAAAGGAGAAAAAGCAACAGCAGGTGCAGCCAGGTGTGGTGGTGCACTCCTGTAATCCCAGCACTTGGGAGGCTGAGGCAGGAATTCTAAGCCAGTCTGAGCTACACTGTGAGACCATCTCTCAAAAAAAAAAAAAAAAAAAAAAAGTGAGCGTGCGAGTACTGGCCCTACACACACATTCCTTCTTAGCAGGACAGATACGCCATCTGCCAGCCTTCCACTCTACAGGAGTCCAGGAGACGGCCCTGGATGGTATTGCACCCCAGTGGCTTGTCCAAATCAGCCCTCAGGTCCTTGGAAATGGTGTTGAGCTCCAGGGAACCCCTAAAGCGTCTCCCTTTTCACTCAAGGCCTCCCTGAAGCCTCCATGAATGAATCCTTCCATTACTATGATGTCCAGGGTCCACCCCTCCCTGCAGGCTGTTTTCCCCTCTACCAAACTCTGTCCACAGCAAGCATAAGGAGGAGGATGAGGACACGTAAGTCTCTTCACCCAAATCCTACCGCCTTCCACCTCACTACTCCATCTTCCACTGTTACACTTTGCTCAGGGAAGGGAAACTGAGCCACTTCTCACCAGTGTCTGTAGCTTACAGGAAATCCCTGCTTGCTGAACTGAACAGAATTTCTACATTCCTGAACACCCAGGTACCTCTCTGGTGGGGATGCAGGTGACTACATAGGAGTTTACTATGTTAAAAGCAACAAAAGGGTCCAAATGGACTCCCCATGAGATCTTTTCTGCCTTCCAGGAGGGGAAGGGAGTGCTTTCAGCTTACAGAGACAGGGTTTCACTATGCAGTTCAGGCTGGTCTTGAACTCACTTCGTAGACCAGGCTGGCCTCAAATTCGCAACACTCCTCCTGCCTCAGCCTCCCAAGCGGTAGGATTACAGGCGTGTGCCACCATGCCCGGCTCAGAGACGTGATTTGCGTCTTTCTGGTAGCAAGGCTTTTCCCTTAGGAGCATCCCCATATTGTCCGAGTCACCTTAGTTCTCAGTGCACAAAATCAATCACAGAGAGAAAATCGGAAGGTTACACCTGAAGCCTGATCTTTGCCTGGCAGCAGCTGCTCTGTGTAGGAGGGCAGCTGCTCTGGACGTGACAGGCAAGCGTAACTCGGCCCTGTGGCACTGTTTTCATCATTTTGTGTGGAAATCATCTAGCTGTATCTTTCAGTGTAAAAATGTCCAGGGATTTACAAATAATAGATAATGGAGCTTCTGCTTGAATCACAGCCCTTGATGAGCAGGTATGGGTGCAGATGCCGAAGGTGGGCTCTGCCCGGCCTCTGTGGATGGTTTGCAGTGGTGATGCCACCCTGTCACGCACACCAGGCCAGCCAGAGGCTGGGCAGGACACATGTGGTGCTAGGGCATGGAGAGGCCTGACCTTCCAGCGCCGCAGCCTCCAGATCGGCTTTGTATTTGCAGGATGGAGGCCCCACCCTCAGCGCTCCAGGAACCCTGCGTGCAGGATGAGCTGTGGAGGTGAACCCGAGGTGACCTGCCACATGCGTGGTCGAGGAAGCAGGACAGAGGCTGGCACACCTGCCCAAGGGGGCTGCACAGCAGACAGTGATGGTGCCCAGTCCTGGCTCTGCGTTACCCTGCTCGGTACCCACAGTGACCACCCCACACAAAAAAAGAAAGGAGGCACTGATAGAGTGAGCTCTGCGCAGTCTGAAATACCTATTTGTGCTTCTGGACACTCCTCCTGCATTTCTAGGACTTCAGCAGGTTCAGGAGCTGGGGTTTCAGGAACTTGCAAAAATTCCATCCTCCAAAACTACACATAAGGAAGCAGGGAAATAAAAGACAGTTAAGAAACAGATGCAGGAAGCCATCCACATGCTACTGGGTGAAAAGACGTTCTCCGGTAAATGAAATTCTCACGGCTGTGTATATGCAGTGGCCGCCTCACTCGGTGGCCGTTCGGGGCAGACGGAAGAGGACTGCGGTCAGGTCAGCTTCAACACAGCTCTGCTATGCAAGTGAGCATCTGCTTCTGGCAAGGGCCTCTCAGCATCTTGCAAGCACGAACGCGCACTGCAGATGCCCAGGAAGGTCCAGCCAGCGGGACCTGCAAGGCCTTAGGTTGTGGGGCTTTTACAGAGCATGCGTCGGTCTGGGATTGAAACACTGCTCTTGAGAAAGCCCTTGGTACGGGGGGCAGTGAAGGCCGGCCGACAGCCCAATTGGCACTCAGCATGGATGGACCAGGAAGGGCGGCTGCACTTGCCTCTGACCAAGCACATGATTAAAGAAAACAGGAATGAGAAAAAATCTCCCAAGAAAGAAAAGCTCAAATATTTGAGCGGACTACACAGGTGAATACTCTGTTGATTCTCTTTCCTGCAGAGGCCTGACACCCAGTACGCAAGATAAAGATAAACCGTGCCTGGGCTTCCGGCGGAATCCTGCAGGGTCCAGCCCGGGAGCGGCCAAGGGCTCTGCAGTGTCTGTAGCTCTGATCTCAGTAGAACAGACATCATTTTCCACGTCCCCCAGTGACGCCACCGGACAGGCCCAAAGCACTCACACAGTCCACACTGACAGCACTCCCAGCGGGCATGGGAGTCACGCGTGAGTGCCCTCTTGTGTCAAGCTGCCCAGGGTCAGTGTCTATAACACAGTGGCCAAGACGGACAGGGGGATGGGGGTGAGACTCGGCTGACCAGCACCACAGCCTGTGCCGGTGCCCTCACACCGCAGCTTCCCGAGGCGCCAGTGACTGGAGGAGCAAACAGCACACGAGGGTTTTCTCTGCGCGCCTTACCCGAACCACGCCATCCGAGTGTCCCGTCACGATGACGTTCTGTGTGTCCCACTCGTTCATCTCGGACACGCAGCAGCACATAATCTGCTGGCTCCGGCCTGTGAACGTGTTCACGCTCACGATGGGGTTCCCGTTAATGCTCCACACGTGGATGTACGTGCCAGCGCACGACACGATGTCCCCCTGGGAAGGGAAGGGAACAGCCCTCATTGTCTTCGTCCCCCGCCCAGTAAATGCTGGCTGCAGGAACGAACGGACTCACTGGCTGGCTCTCAGCCCTCAGAGTACAGGCTGAGTGATGTCAGAGCTTAACTAGAATTCAGCGCTTGCTGACTTAGAAAATATTCAACAAAGGCGTCTTAAGCACTCCAAGTTGGGTGGCTGCTGTGGCCAGGGGACAGCTGGGGACCAGAGGCGGGGCCGGGCCCCACGTCAGCAGAGGAGCTGCCTGCCGCCCTCGCTCCTCCCTGCTGTGCAGGGTCTGTCTGTCCTCCCCACCCAGAGGCGGGCTCCTCCTCTAACTCTTACATAACAAGTCCAACCACCCAGACCAGAGTGTGCAGGCAAGTTTTCACTCCAGATATGTTGTGCCTCCCTCTTCAACAAATAAAAAGACAGAATCTTGGTAACACTCCAGGGCCTTGTTTAAAAAACTGTCTTCACAGTGGAAGGAGGGGAAGAAGAGATATGGTACATGGGTCACTTCTTCCTAAGTTAGCAACTGGTGCTCTCACGAGTTCCGAAGCAGAGGAGAACACGCTCTCTCCTGATGCTACCAGGCTGGGACCTCCATGATGCTCCACTGCTAAAGGAAGCGTGTGCCTGCCATGGGGTGACACTTCTGTGTGACCCTACGTGACCTCCAGGGGTTAGCGGCCACAGCATGAAAGCTGGGGGCCAAGAGCCTAAGTTCCCTGCTAACATAAGAGTCTAGATTTGAGGCCAGCTCTCCGGATCCCCAAAGCCCACGAAGCACTGTGCTTCCCCTCACCCCTAGGGTGGCCTGGTGTCCTGATGCCAGGGGCTGGTTTAGAAATGATCGTGAAGTTTGGTACAGTCAGGGGACGCAGATGGCCTAAGGAATTTGGAGATGGCCCTCAAAGGCAGCAAGGAAACCGCATGAGGGCGAAGCCTGGAGTTGGAGGACAGCTGTGAGGCGTTTCAGCCCCAAATGCAAACTAAAGTAGGGCAGACAGGGTGCAGAAGAAACCTCCGGTGTTGAGACATTGCAAACACATCTTAAAAGGAAAAAACCTAAATGCTTCTGTAATATTTGCAGCAACTCCTGCAGTCTAGTGGGTGTATAATAACGGCTCAAATAACTGACTATAAATAAAATTCTCACTAATCAGGAACAACCTCTAACAAAGCACCCTAACTCACGGGGTGAAGCCTTTGACTCCGAGCAGCCCTGCTGGTGGGCTCGGCAAAGCTCTTTAGGTGCTCATTTTAAGGGCACCCCAACGGGGTGCTCGGAAATATCTGGACCTTCTAAATATCAAACATCCCCCACTGGTTTCCAGCCGAGTCCTGCTCTTGTCACCAGACACTGAATTTCTTTCTTTCCTTCTTCTTGGAGTAACCACCAGGTATGTGACTGAAAACATGAACCTAGCATCTTCTGGCAGACAGGACAGCTGCAGCACCCCTTCCAAAGGAAAGCTGAGTGCGTGACGGGGCGGTAGCACACTTCCCACAGGGTCACGAAGGTGGCCCCAGGGCGGGGGCAAGGGCCAGGCCGGAAGGGGTGTGTGTGTGTGTGTGTGTGTGTGTGTGTGTGATTCAAACGCCAGTGCCACATTCACTTACTCACATGAAATACTTTGGAGAAGGGATGACATTTTATAACTTGGGGCTCTTTTACAAATTTTTCACGTCTGAGTACCCATACATATGAAATAAATAATTAGAATACATTTCACTAAAACTTTCAACAAAATTCTAACATCTTAGTTAGTTCCCTATGTTTAGAAAAGGAGACTGTTCTGTTTCATCTTAAGAAAATCATGCTCTTTTCAAACTGTGCTGCACCGAGATAAAACTGCTGGGCTCTGCATTTCAGCGCCCGTTCGCTGTTTCGACCACACAGGCAGTCACAGGAGGAGTGCCCGGCAGCGCGGAAGAACATCCAGGAGTCACTTCCTTAACTTTACCTTGGCCAGAGCAACCTGCTCCCCCACACGTGAATCCAACAGGCGGCTCACCACTTACCGTTAATTCGTTGATGCAAAGAGCGGAAACCGGTGCTCGGTGGCCCCGGAGCTGGGTTAGAAAGGACAGCTTGTTCAAGTCCCAGATGATGCAGGTCCGGTCTCGGGACCCACTGACGATGATGTGGTAGGCTAAGGACGCCGTGGCGCAGGTGACAGTGTCTGTGTGGCCCAGCAAGGCCTGCCAATGAGAACGGCAGGAAGTCAGTCGATGGCAACAACAGGACCCCCCCGCGAGACCCCAGGAGCCCCGGATGCGCCGGGAGACCTCTGGCTCCCTGTGGGGAGGGGGTCCCTGAGCCGGGGCTGGGAAGTGAGCAATACAGCTCCTTCTCTCCTGGGCTGCCTCGGCCTCACCCCACAGGCGAGCTCAGGCCCCGGGAAGTCTCCTCCTACGCAGGTGGTCATTGGCATGCACACAAGGGGTTCGGCTCCTTCCGTGGATGGCAAGGACACCGGTGTTCCATGTGGCTTTGGAGTGAGCACTGAATTTAAATCCTGCCTTGATCACGAGTGTGGCTGGGGTCCTATCTTGTGAGCTCTCTTAGGTACGAGGCTGTTTTTTGTTGGCACCAGAGAATGATTTCAGGGCCTCACACGTGTGAGGCAAGCGTTCCACAACGGAGATGCAACCGCACCCGTTTTAAATTTTACTTTGAGACAGGGTCTCATGACATCGCTCAGGTTGGCCTTGAACAGTCCTCCTGCTTCAGTTTCCCAAGTGTTGGGATTACAGGTCTGTGCCACTGAGACTGGTTGTTTTCTTAGTTGTAAAATGTAGCTAACAGTTACCTTGTAGATTTATGAGGATTGGAGTTCTGTATTTTTGAAACACACAGGTGTTCCATAAAAGACAGTATTATTATAATGCTTTTCAAATGTGTATCATAGAGAATCACTTAGATGCATGCCCTTTCTTTAAAAAATACCTTCTGATAAATTCTCTCATAAATATTATGGGTTGACTTAATTATAAAGAATTTTTGTTGGAACTAAAAATCAGTACTAGATTCAGACACACAGGGGATCAGAAAAGTGTTAGCAGAAGCCTCTTGGGCTGCAGTGATACATGCAGGACTTTGGCACAACCTGAAGGACACAAAGGGAGAAAGAGAACACAGACTCGGCGGGTCAGCTGAGTGGAATCAGCCAGAGAGAAATTAGTGTGAATCATGAACAAATATAATTTGGGTTTAAAGATTCAATGTACATCTAATTTCTAAGAAATATTTATATTACTTAAATATATTAAAATATATTACCTAAAGATTATTTGCTTCAGATTTCAAAAAGAATGAGAAGCAGTCAGATCAGTTTGGGGAGCACCCTATTCTGACTCACTCCAGGGAAGAAGGGCCTTCCTAGCAAGGGGCATTTCTGGGTGTTGGGCGTGGGGCCTGAGCCCCCTGGGGTCCGGACCGCCTGCCTCTCCGAGCCCACCCCGCACGTCACCTGCTTCAGCGCCAGGCTCTTGGCCTTCTCCTTGGAGGTGCCCATCTCCCACACACACACCGCCGTGCTCGTGCCGCCCGTGATGACCAGCTTGGGGTTGGGGCAGATGGCGCAGAGAATCTGGCCCCACTCGGACAGGCATTCGTATACGGTCACCGCCTGTGGGACAGAAGACCGTGAGACCTGAGGGCCCCATACACCCTGACTTCTGCAGCGGAAGAAGCAGCTCAGCAGGGGGCTGGGCCTGATGACAGCCAGGGCTGGCTTCATCTGCAGGGAGCCTGGCTGTGTCCTCCCAGAGCTTCCTACTGCAGCTGTGCTTGGGCCCACCTTAGAAAGCACTTTGTCCATGCGCGGGGGTGGGCACGGGTCTGGTTTTTCCACTAGGGAAGATGACGTTTGATTCCTCTGGTGCTGGTTAAGGTGCAAGGCGTGACCTAGTGAAAGGCTTGTCCCTGTGGCCCGAGAAAAGGCAAAGCGAAAGCACGCCGCTGTGTAGGGAGAACCCTAACCACAGTACCGCAGGCTGTGATGTCTGTCCTCTACCCACGGGGGAACGGGACCACCTGCGGCAAATAGGGGCATTCCGCCTCCCCAGCAGATCATCATGGGATGGGCTAACACGTTTTCTGTCAGCAATTTTAGAGAACTAAAATGCGAAGTGTGCCCGATGGTGACTTGCCCAAGGAGGTAGGCCCGGCTGGCCGAAATGAGCCCCTTGCAGCTATGATTGCTTGGAGGAAGTTCTGCGTGCTGGAGGGAAACCGCTCCCAACTTTCCAAGGGGGCTGGCTTGCTCTGCGGAAAACACAGCTCCTCCACCAGCTCCCTGACCTTGACCTGCAGCAGTGCTGTGCCCCTTCCTCCCAGCCTGGGCAGAACAGCTGATGGGACAAGCGCAGGACACCCGGACCAGGAGGACAAGGAGAACACGGAAGCAGGAACAGTGCCAACCTTGTCGGACTCGTAGGTCCCCAGCCTGCAGCTGAGGTCTGCATAGCCCCAGGCAAAAGTCTTGTTCCAGGTGGGCGGGATAAGAACCTTGTTCTGCTCCACTGCAAGGATGCCTTTGTCTGTGCAGACAATTTGTCCCACTGGCTCTTTGAGTTCTACAGAACAAACACATCATTGCATTAGGGCAGGGAAGGAAACTACCTTCAACACCCCACAGGGGACAGGAAGGTCATCGCAAATATTCATACAAATCAAGCATCTTGACCCTGAACTGAGACCAAACGGCCTCAGAAGCAGAGCTTGGCTTTGGTTCCTGCAAGACCTGCTGAGCGGGCCCCGACAGATGTTCTGTGGGGCTCTCCTGGCCTTGCTGCTTCGGGACACTCCCAGGGCCTCACACAAAGGCCTGGGGACCCAGCCCCACAGGCACTGTGTCCTCAGCCTCCCAAGATGGAGTCAGCCCCAGACTTCCTGGGGAAGGCCACGATACGCCGACGGGGACAGCACCAGGGCAGTCACTGGTGCCGCCTGGGCCTGGCACAGAAGTCTGTGCAGGGAGGTGAGATGGCCCAGAGCCCCCCATCGAGGTACCCAGACTTCGATGCTTCCATTCCAGTTGTCTGTGAAGTGACAACTGCACGGACTTTATGACATTTTAAAAAATTTTAACAGACAAGCTTCTATTTGAAAAAAAATGCTTTTGGAATACTCACCGTACCATTAGACAAAAGATGGATGCTTTTGGTTGGCACACTGCAAGTATGATTCCTTTACTGCTATTTCTGAGAGGCAGAATTTTATATAAATAAAAACAAAAACCAGATTTTTTTCCCTACAGGTAAAGCTGACGTCACAAAAATAGAAAAAAAATATAAACACCAACAAGCGCTGAGTATCAACTCCAACGTACAGCACTTATTACCCATCACGCTACCACCGAGGAGCAAGTGTGTCATTGCTAACGAGGGCGGCTAACCCATCCCCTCAAAGCACGAGTCACATGTGCCGCGTGATCTTACCTTTCACAGGTGTGAGAGAAGGTCGTAAGTTGTCTAGGTGATGGAAAAAGATCTTGTCATTGGAGCAGCCCGGAGGGACCGAGATTCCCGCATTGTCTCCATTGAGTCGACTCCTGACTCGCTTTGGTGGGTGGGGTTTCTTAAATAACTGGGGGGTGGGAAGATGACAGTTTGTAAGAAAAGGTAGCACGGGCTAGGCTGTCCTACAAGGACACAGCAAACGTCACCTATGACAGGCATCACGCATTGTTTCACTTAAGCTTCACAACAAACCTTAGGTACTGTATTTCCCCCACTTTACATGGGAAGAAAGAAATTAGCTCTCTTAGCTTCAAAGACCTAAGAGTGCCAGAGAACTAAGACCCTGCTCAGCAGGCTTAGGACTGTGACACTAAAGCTCAGGCTGTTCTATGCAAAGCTACATAACCTACTCCAACTACAGTTGACTGACAACTGTCTTCAGTGATGCTTTGACGTTAACCAAGTCTCTCTAGCCAACAGCACCCTGTGCCACCACCCAGGCAGCCTAAGGGGACCATTTCTGGCTCCCCTGGCCTCTCTCAATGGGATGCAGCAACACCAACTTGGAGTCTTTTCAGGGCTGCTGATGTGCCGACTGTGTGAACATTTTTACCTCATTAAGGCGATGATACAGAGGAAGGAAAGGACGGCAAAAATATGTGGCATTTTTGTGCAATGTCTCTACAGTATTAAAAATTGAAGTACATTTACGATTGTCTCCAAATAGTATAGATTTTTGAAATGGGCTTTAGAGTAGTGCCTGTTAGAAAACAAACGAAGAGGAAAATATGTGGACAAACTTAGATGAAGGGGGACTCAGGACAGATACAGCACCAGCACCCTTCGTGAATGAGACGCGCTTTCTAGGGAGGAGACGGGCGGCCTGGGCTCCCAGACCGTTAAATGCTTTCTTCCCGTCTTAGCTCTGGGCAGAAGTGCAGGGCCAGGGTTCTAGCACCGTCCACACATCATGCCGCGTCCCACACGAGACACGCACTGTAACACAAGCGCACGAGTGCACGTTTCCTGAAGAGCTTTCCTGAGGACACGGGCGGAGCGCCTGCCAGCGCTCAGAAGGGCACCGGAGGTCACACGGACACAGCGGCCATAAAACTCAGGCTTTCTAGGATGGTCCTCCGGGGCCCTGCTCAGTGGTGGTCCCAGAGACACACAAGCACCCCACGCCTCCTCCCAGCCCACCACCCCCCCAAGCGCGCCGAAGGGTTTGCTCGTTCAGATGTGTCCCACCCTCCTGCCCTTGTAATTCGCAGGAAAAAGGACAGGTTTAGCTAAGGTGTAGGTGCGATTTCCGGCTGCGAATGGGTTCACAGACAAGTCTCTACTTCAGGAGCGAGCCCATCTCCTTTGCTGGGGGATCAGATCGCACCGTGCCCGGTGTGGGACTGGCTGTCCTGGCTTTTCCATGGACACAGACAAGTCTCTGTCCTGTGTGCTCCAAGTGCCACCCTGGAAACCTCAAAGTTGGCCAAGCTAGAGAAAGGGGCTCCGGGAGAGCCCGGGAAGCAGGAGCAGAGAAATCGGCCAGGCCCACAGTCCAGAGCCACCAGCGCTCGGCACAGGTGGGCAGCGGGAGCAGGCGGCTGCAGCCCCCTCACTGCGGTTCCTCCCGTGCCCAGCCTCAGCGAGGGCCCAGGGGCGTGGCTCTCACTCTTGGGCTGCTGTGGTGCCGCCTGCCTGGGGCACTGCACGGCGCCCTCCTCACCTGCACCAGCACCTGCACGGGTCACCCAGCCAAACTGCATCAGCTGGGACCCGAGACTCCTCAACAGCCTTAACCTTTGCCCCGCGCTCCCTGCAGTGTGTGTCAGGCAGAAGCAGGGACACTGGGGCCAGCACAAACAGTACGA
The DNA here is from genome assembly GCF_000276665.1 of Chinchilla lanigera. Taxonomy (NCBI): domain Eukaryota; kingdom Metazoa; phylum Chordata; class Mammalia; order Rodentia; family Chinchillidae; genus Chinchilla; species Chinchilla lanigera. The sequence continues at coordinate 5,024,021 of NW_004955474.1, read as the reverse complement.
ACTGGCCACTATGACCGTGTCTTTCCCCGCCTGAAACCTGCAGCAGCTCCCCGCGTACGGATGCACCCCATTTCTATGTGCACGGTGGTCGGCACGGTCCCGCTGGCGGGGATGAACACAGACAGGAAGTCACGGCTGGCTCATCTGTGACTGAGACAGTATTTCCGTTCATCTCAAGTGAAAGGGAGGAGAAAGCAATACTCTAGGAACCTACTGACACGATGGACAGGATCTGTGCCTCCTTATTAACTCGTGCTGCACCTAACGCTGCCCGGACATCTACCACCAGAAACGTCTCGGAACCCAAAGCCGAGTGCGCTGACGGGAGGAAGAGCGCTCCGCACCTGCTTGGGAATCTGGCCGAAGTTGTTGATGAACCCGATGGTGGCCGTCTCCTTCAGAGGGTCGTTGATGTTGTAGATGTCCACTTGGCCCTCATAGAAAAGGTGGTGGAAGACGTTGACCGCGTCCACTGCCGCCGGGCCCTGCTGCTTGTAGCCGAAGATCAGGTCGATCCACTCATGCAGATGGGCGCTCACGTAGTCACACTCTAGAGCCTGCGGTTCCAAAACAGGGCAGTCACGGGCTGGTCTGCGGCCTGCTCCCTGAGTCAAAACCCTCGGCCAGCCGCCGCTGGGAACTAAAACACCTAAAGCTCACAGAGAGCGGGAGCCACCTGGGGGAGGGGCGACACACCGCTCCCGACCCTCAGGACCGCGGTCACTGACCCAGTGAGGCCCCGCTCGAGCAGGGAACTCCCGTTACCTCGCGGTGGACGCGGATGAATTCTCTCGGGTCCCCTTTGGCCCAGGGTGGGAGGATGACGTCTCCGAGCTTGGTGCCATTCTGTTTGCAGCCTGTGCGGTTGGACGCGTTCATAAAAAGAAAGCACGAGAGTAGGATAAATGTGACTTCAGGTCACAGTGAGAGACAGTATGTTAGACTCACTACCAGAACTGTAACGTTGCACCGCAGAAAAGCCCCTCAGAGTCACCTGCCAGCTCACGGAGCCCCTCCTCAGACAGATCTGCTTCCTGTGGCGCACCGAGGGGCCCGCCGCAGAAGCGCTGACTGACAGCTTCCCTGCAGACTGCCCTGAGGTTCCCATAGGTCAGGGAGGGCGAACCTCTCAGAGACGAGTGCCCAAACCCCACTTATTTATCGCAAAGTGTCAACACTGCAATTAAACCTGAATACTGAAGTGTTGGTTTAGAAAAAACAACTCACACATCTTGTGATTTAAAAACAGTAACGTGCGTGCCATCGATCTGCCACCACTGCTGTAGACACGGTGCCTCTGCAGGAGTGCCCCGGGGCACGCACTCCCCAATGCCACACCAGATTCCTGGGGGTCTCTGGAAGGGCACTGTTGGCGTTGCCTGTGGGTGACTGCAGTACATGGGACTTCTCGTGTTTCTGACACTTAAATTTATGAGAGAGAGCTCCATAACACTGAGATACATTTTGTACTGATGATTCTCATTTAAAAAATGTAACTTTTCGCTGTTCTTGAATCATTTAACAGAAAAAAAAAAAAAAAAAAAACATTTGGAAAAGACTACGGCACTGCCTGGCAGAAATGAAAACAGGACTGCTTAAAACAAATAGCCAGGCGTGGAGAACGCCTGTAATCCCAGCACTCAGAAGGTTGAGGCAGGAGGATCTTTGTGAGTTTGAGGCCAGCCTGGGCTACAAGGTGAGCTCAAGGCCAGCCTGAACTGCACAGTGAGACCCTACCTCAAAAAGAAACAAAACAAAACCCCCAAATATTTATTCCATGTAAGCTGTTATTTTAAGTCACAGCAACACATCTCTAAAGTATTAGAGAAACTGTTTGCTATAAAACCTAACCATAAACTACATGAAGTGGGGTGGGTATCTAAGGAAACAAGCTTTTCTTCTTTCCTCTTTTTGGGAAATAACATCAACGTTACAGAGTTTTTCTAGGTACAAATCAGATTATCATTGTAAAAATGCTTATAAACAACAATGCTGACTCACTAGCCTCATTGTAGTTGGTTTGATAAACAGTAATATTAAGAATTTCATAAATAAGTGCAATCCTCAAATCTCAGGGCACAAAGCCAATTCTAAGTGAAAGGCAGTAAAAATATTTCCCTTACAAACCATTTTGTCTTCATTGTTGTTATTGGATTATTTATAATACTAAGAGATACACAAATCAGTTTATTTTTTTTTCTTTTTTTTTTTTTTTTGGTTTTTCTCTGGTACTGGGAACCGAACTCATGACCTTGCACTTGCCAGGCAGGCGCTTTGCTGCTAAGCTAAATCCCCAGCCCCCAAATCAGTTTATTGACTAGAGGAATATCTCAACTTGGTTAGAAAAATGATCATATCTTGTTTTTGATAGGGTCTTCCCATATAGTCCAGGTAGGCCTAAAATGCTCAGTGATCCTCCTGCCTCAGCCTCCCAAATGGTGGGATTACAGGTATGTGCCACCACACTTAGCTGAAAAATTACCATATAAGTTAAGACAAACACAAATCAAGTTACTACAAGCTCCACAGGGTCCCTGCAACCACATTCACTTTATACCTTCCCTCCAAACCCCCTGAAAGGCTGTCTATGTCTAATTTTCCAGGTAATAATCCTGAGGTTTTATAAGATATAAGCCAGCCACTGTGTTGGCTGTGTCTAGATATCCCCCACAAAGCCTCATGCAGTCATAGGTGAGGCTTTTCAGAGGTAGCTGGATCTAGTGTGTGACACTGGGATTGGTGCAGGGTACAGTGTGATACTTAAGGGTGTGGCTAAGATACAGGGGACAGGAAGAGGCCTGTCACTGGTCTTTCGTCCCTTTTGCTTGCCATGGACTCTTTTTCCCCTGTGATGCCACCCTGCCTTTGAGCTGGTTGACTATAGACTGAAACCTCTACAAACTGTGATCCAAATAAATCTTTCCTCCTTTAACTTTGGGTGCTGGGTATTTTGTCTCAGCAATGAGAAAAGTAAACAATACAGCCACTGGTCAAAACTGTGCTTCAATTCCTGACACCTCCGTGATGTAACTTCAGCGGAACTACCTGGAGTGGAGTTTTAAAATGATGCTCGAAAGAAGTGTGCGGTCTGTGGAGGGTGCTGGTGTCCTTCAGCCCCTCTGCTGCTCCCTGCCGTGAGGATCTGAGGACGGCAGGACAAGAAGGCTGCAGAGTTTGTGGGTCCAGGTGCTCTTTGTTTTTGCCATTACCATCTTTTCGTGGTGGAGAGGCCCACACTGTTTAGTTTGTGCTTTCTTCTATTGAGGTGAAATCCACATCAACTACATCAACCCATTTACAATGAACAATGCGATGGCATTTGGTACGTTCCCAGTGTTACATGACTACCATATCCACCCAGCTCCAGAGCATTTCTGGAACCCTGAAGCAGCTGCTCCTGGGCTGTGGTAAGCACCAGTCCGTGTTCCATCTCTGGCTGACCCGTCCTGGGTATTCCCCAGGACCGCAGCCACACACCACGTGGCCTTCTGCGCCTGGCCTCATCCATGCAGCAGGACGGTCTGCAGGTTTTTGTGGTGCTACAGATAGGACTTGTGGACCGCAACTAGATCCCGGGGCACAAAAGCGGCCTTGCTGTGAGTGAGGCCTGGAGAGAGGCAGCTCACCGGGCTCATGACCCGGAGAGGTCTCTGTCCCTCCCTTCTCTGCTCCCCATCTGGCTGCCATGTCAGGAGCAGCTTTCCTACGCCCAGGCCTCCACAGGGCTGCTTCCATGTTTCACCCTGGGGGACCTGGACAGACACTTCTAAAGCTGTGAGCTGAAAGAAACCTCTCCTCTTTTAACTTCAGGCTCTTGAGCGCTGTCTCAGGGACAAGGAAAGTGCCTGAGATAGACCTGGGTTGCTCCCAAAGGCCTGTGTCAAAGGCTCGGTCCCCGGCCTGGTGCTCCAGTTACTGTGGGTGAGATCCTCTTCTCTTCTTGCTTCTAGTCATGTGGTGAGCAGCTCTGCTCTACAGCGAGCTTCTCAGTGCTGTGCTGCGGCACTCCAGCCCCAGTGAGGGGCCACTCAATCATGGACTAAAACCCCCAAGACAAAGCCAAGTAAACCTTTTCTCTTTCTAGGATGACTGCTTCAGATATCTGTTATAGTAGAGGAAAGCTGACTATTACTGCTGTACCGAAGCACTTGACTACAGTACTTCACTCACAGTAGGTATTCATTACCATTTACTTACCTATCCCCACCTTCATAGACATCCCAGCTGGTCTCACTATTTGGCTATTGTGAATAATGCTGCTATGAGCAAGCTTGTGTGTACACAGTAACACCTTGGTTCACAAACACTTCTGTTTGCAAATAATTCAGTTTGCAATCCAAAGTGCTGGAGAAAATTTTCCTTTCATTTGCAAACGCTGCATGAAGTGACAGACCACTACATCTTCCCCACACAAACAGAAATGCAGCCGTCTTTCCTCAAATTGAAAAACCAGTTGTACTTGTACCACTGTGCTTGTTTCTAATCTATGTGCCGAGGAGAACTGCCCGGTCATGTGATAACTTTGTGTTTAATTTTTGAGGAACTGTCAAAGTGCTTTCCGTAATGGAACTGTCTTCTGTTCTACCCAGCATTGTAAGCGTGTTGTAATTTTTCATATCCTTGCCAACCCCTGCTTTCTGGGGTCCCCTCCATACTAGCTGTCCTAGTGGATGTGACGTGGTGCCTCGCTCTGGTTTCGACCTATAGTTCCCTCGGGACTGATGACCATGGACACCTCTCTCAGTGTTTGCTGGCTGTTTGAATAACTTCTTTGGACAAATGCTGTTGTAAGTTCTTTGCTTATTTTTCAACTAGGTTGTTTACGTTTTTGGCGTTGAACTGCAAGATAGATTTGTACTTCAGACCTGAGATTCCTTTCAGACAAATCTTATTTGGTAGGCTGTCTTTTCATTTTTTTGACAAAAATCCCTGTGGTGGATTAACTAATAGGCAACTTGTAACACCGAGCTGAACTGAATTAGTGTGGTGCTGGGTATGGAAGGTCCGCCTGAGGATTGTTGCCTGTAGCACATAAGGAGAACCAGAGGGGAAGATGGTGCTGTTGATTCTCCTGGAAAATTATGTCATGCTGGTTTTCCTGATATGGACTCGGCTGTTCACATCATCAGAGGAGCTTGGGACCTCGCTGTTGCTGAGGATGGCTGCGGTTCTCTTCAGGGGAGCTCTGGTCCTTACCTTGAGCATCGCTTCCTGGCTCCAGTGCAGATCCCTCAGCCTGCTAGCACAGATCCTTCAACCTGCTGGTGCAGACTTTCTTCCACCACTGACCTTTGGGCCTTCCCAGTGCAGATCCTTAATACAGACTTGCATGAGACTTGTCACGGGCCCTAGGCCTCCAGCTGGACTCATGAAGGCTACTGCCATGGATTCTAGGTCTTCAGTTGGACTCGTCCAGGACATTGCCGTGGGATCCAGGCCCTCAGCTGGGTTCTTTGGGTTTCTAGTGTGTGGACAGATCTTCTGTACTCTTGCATTTAACTCTTTGGGTGAGTACTATAAAATAATCTTATAAATTATGTGTTCTATATTAAATCATCTCCCTTGTAAACCTTGCCTAAAACAATCCCTTTCTTGACAAAGCTTTCAATTTTGACAAATGTCATTTTATCATTTGCTGTGTTTTTGCTATATCTAAGAATCCACTGCTACATTCAAGATCATAAAGATTTCCTCCGATGTTTTCTTATGTGAGTTTTATGGATTTGACTTTCACATACAGTGATTTTTTGGTAATTTTTTTCACTATAAGAAGGGAAGATGATATGCCGTGAAGGTAAACACACACATGACCCTGCTTTTAGGTGCTTATTTTAAAAGCGGATTGTTTGGGTTTGTATGTGGTCTGACTGGGATGTCTGCATCACAATGATCATAGCTGATTGAGTGTTTCTGGAAGATCAGGAGGATGTCTTTTTGCACCTCTGCATATCCGCCCCAGGAGGAAAGCCACAAGCTTCAAGGTGAATTCTGAGAGTCCACGTACAAACACCGCGGCACGCGTGAACAACCCTCCACCCTTGCCTGCGAGGCTGCTCTGGCCCGTCAGGGAGTCCGCACTGCTGCTGGGGTTGCTGAGAGTCCTACTCTGTCTCTACGAAGAGGGCTGCTAATGAAATACACAGAAATTATTCTTGAAAAATTTAAAAAGGAAAATCATGCCAATTTGAAAGACATGAATATTCCCCCAGATTTTCTATTGATGAAAATTTGGAGGTAGTATTGTACTATGCTTAACTTATAAAACTGTAGAAAACCCATGGAAGAAAAAAACCAAAAACAAAGCCAGGACAGTATCTGGCAGGAAAACTCTACCATGAAGCAAGGGCAGAAATACTCGGAAGGCAGAGCAGCACACTGCCTTCCAAGAAACTGAACAGAGCCAAGCCTACTGCTTCTAACGGACATGTAATACGAAAACAGTACTGATAAAACTCTTCTCCTTTTTACAAATGCTGACATGGGTGTTCTTCTAGAAAACAGGAAGCCTAACGGGATAAAGAAGTTATTTTGAAATTCTAATTTTAAAACACATTTGCATAGAAACCAGAATGTCTTAGGAAATGCCCAAGGTCAAAACAATACATGAAAAATTTGGGCATAGATCTTCCTGGCGATTAATGGTTTCCAGTGCTAATAGTTTCCAAATAAATCTCACTTCACCTTTGTTTTTTTCCACCCGAACAACAAAACTCTGAACATCATATGTAACCCGTGTAATTTTAAAATGTCTCCCAGATTTCCGGTTTGAAACAGCCTTTCGGGGCTGTTCTTTTTGGACTTGCTTGCACACACCCAGTTTTAGTAAGAGCAACTGTGACTACGAGGAGATCGGTTCCACTAAGCATGTGCTGGGGACAATCTCCGCAGGGGGCCTCGCTTCCAGGACCCTACCCCGGCCAACACCTCTAGATGGTGCCCGAGCTCTCCGTACCCAGATCGAAGTTGTTGGAGTTGAACAGGAATTCTGGTAGGTAGAAAAACTCTGGGATGAGCTCCTTCACGTCTGCCATGTTGTGCTTGGAGGCTGAGTACCAGGCCTCGCGCACGCTGTGGAACATCCGGTCTGCCAGGTCGAAGTGGCCACCCTGGGCGGGCAAAGGAGAAGGAAACTCGTCATCAGAGAACCGTTCCCACCGTGCAGCCCCTGTCAGGCTCGAGGTCTGGGAAACATACGCTATGTCTGGAGACATTTCACTTTTTCATGATCCTGCGTTAAGTACATAAAATTTTAAATAACCACAGAAAGAAAATTAATTCTTTTTCCAGTACACTTTATGAAGGATGCTCAATGTATTTGTTTTATAATTAAAGTGAAATCCAAACATAAAGATTTTAACAAGCCATTTAAAACTATTCACTTTTGAAGAGAGGATAAGACTGCGAGGAAAGGATACAGCTGGAGGCCTGCGGCGTCTGCCCGGCCCACTTCCCTTGGCTCCTCATCCCTACTCTAAACTGCCGCCCCCAGCACGGCACCTTTCCACCCCCTTTCCCTGATCGGTATGTCTCTGATACCTTTGACTACATTTTTAAAAACTCTGGAACTTACAACTTGGCTGTCTCTCAGCTAAGATCTACAACCCCACAGGATGGGCCCCTATCTTTTTGCACCAGTGGCCTGTCAGGCGCCTAGATCAGTGCCTACCACAGCTCAGCACTGACTTGCTGAATAGATGAAAGAGAACATGGGAAAACAGCAGAGGAGCTAGAATGATCCTTTTTCTTCTTTAAACATTTGCTGAATTCAACAACCAGCTGGGGCTGTATCTGCCAACAAAGTATATGCTAGTCCTTATTTAACTAAGAACCCTATTTACTGTGCATGAATACAGTATATATCAATTGTGGTCAGACAACTTTCCATGCCAATTCTGTTTGGCATGGAAACAGGTGCTTCTCACCACCCAGGACAATAGCATTGTGAAGCAGTGATAACCTTAAATGAAAGGTAGGCTCTAGGGGCTGGGGATCTAGCTCAGCGGCACAGCGCCTGCCTGGCAAGCACAAGGTCGTGAGTTCGGTTCCTGGTACCGGAGAAAAACCAAAAAAGAAGGTCAGGTTCCAAACGCAGAGTTTTACCTGTAGCCTTAAGAATATCTGTGTGAAAGGCTCCATCCTCACAAGGTAGGAGGCCACGATCATTGCAGATGAATAGTGGGTCCCATAGTGGTACGCTGGGGTCTCCCCTGCGCCGGACAGGTGAAGCACCATGGAAAACAAGAGAGGAGATACGGAAGATAAAATCGGTGTTTCTGGGTTTGACTCATAGACCTGTGACACACTGGCATCCGTAGTGGGAAACTTCCCAGTGACACCACTGCCTCCCCTACATGTCCGGTGCTAATCCCAAGGTGTGACTCAGAGGCCCTTCCCCTGAGCGCAGCACGTCCACCTGAATGGTGCTGCTGACTCAGTGTGGCCTTAGCTGCCAATCACGTTCCAAGGAGCAGAGTACTGATGGACAGCTCCTGTGTACTAGGCTCTGGCTTTCCAACGATGTATTTCTCTACACTGTTGTCTACAATATATATTTAACACATCCTCCCTCAGGGAGGGAAGGTAGAAAGAGACTCATACACAGAAACAGACGTGGACACCACGCAGTCATTCTAACAGTAGTCCTAAACTTTCCCCCACTTTCTTTTGCTTGTTTGGGGGAGGGGACCAGGCTAAACATTAAGCATTACAAATAATATTAAACATTATGAATAACAGGTTAACTGTATGGTCTAGCAAGGTAATCAACTCATTTTTTAAATGCAAAAGGGTCCTAAGAGTGCTCTGATAAAATGAGAAGAGAACCAATAAATGAAAATGTAGCTCTTAATATGATTAGAGAGAGAGGCAGACAATGATGGCGAATGTCTGTCAAAGGCGAAGTAGCCAGAATTCTCAACAGCAAGCTACGAATGCTTTCCACGCATGGCCATGCACCAGCACGCAAAGTCGGACCTTTTCTCTAACAATCTGTATATAGCGAACACATGTAACACGTCCGCCATGAAGTGTAAGTGACCTGAAGAAGCGCGTGAGGGTGTCTGACCACTAAGTGTGGGCTCCTTCTGGAACCTGGCCACGGAGCTGAGCGACAGCGCGAGCACTCACCATTCGGGTCCTCCCAGTCTTTGTACCGCTTCTTGTACTGCGCTAAGCGCTCGTCTGTCTGTGCTCCCATGGGCTTAGCCAGGTTCCTGAAAGTCTTGGGGTTGGTAAGATCCACCTCCTAAAATACAAAGCAGGACTCAGGCTGGTTACTGGACACCCCGTGTTCTGACTGACGCAGACACAGCGGCCGCTGGACGGTCGTGATTTATAGCAGTGTCACGTCTGTGCGCCGAGCAGGCAGAGCCCGACGCCAACATTCCGTGTGCCCGCTGCCTGCTTGCCTTTGAGGAAAACAAACTGCATGGGTACTTTGCTAACCACCTCCCTGTGCAGACTGCTTTGGAATGTATTTGTTTCACAGGAAAGCACTCAGAATCCTGGCTCTGGGGAGACGACTACGGGAAAATACTTCCAGGTCTGGTCCAGCACACAGCAGGCGCCCAAGAACACAGAGCTCTAACTTTCCGTTATTACCATCACCTACAACCCGGGGACAGAATCTCTTTTTCTCCATTCCTGGGATCATTCCAACTTTACTCCTGAACATCTTCTTAGGGGCCACCTGGGAGGGACAGAACTGAAGCACTCAGTAACCTTTTCATCTCAAAAAACAGCATATCACCATTTTTGTTTATGAGATAGGGTTTTGCTATGTACCTCATGTTAGCCTTGAACTCACTATGTAGCCCAGGCCGGCCTCAGATTCACAGTGATCCTCTTGTCTCAGCCTCCCGAGTGCTAGAATTATAGGTATGCACCACTATGCCCAGCAAAATAACAACACACCAGATCAAGTGACTTGCAAATGAGATGCGTCTCATAGCTACAAGAGATTATTTCAAAAGCTCACGTCTACCTGACCTAGTTCATATATTTAAAAGGAAACCAAAATTTACTCCCTAAAGGTTTTAAAAGTAGAAACTTAAAACATGTGCCATGGGATATTTAGTGTGTGTTTTTTTAAAGTGCAAAATGACTAATTTTGGGCAGAAGAAACTAATCTACAATCACGAATATAAGTAACTGCATTTATCCTTGAGAAATCCACTTCAGGCAAAGTACATTTACACCGAAGTCAACACACATTAAAGTGCAGACTAAGTAGCAGCCATGCTCTGGGTTGGGAGCTGGGTGACAGCTGAGGGGCGCTCGCGTGCAGGACCTTACAATCGAGTGGCGTCAGACAAGGAGTATTTACTTCTACAACATCCTCCAGGAGAAAGGACCCATTGGAAAAGGGAGAAACAGCACCTGACACACAACTAGAAGGCAGCTTGGGAAGAGGAGACAGGAGAGGAAGAAAGCAAGGCTCCCATTGCAGAGGTCCATGTGATGTGCTGCAGCTACTGGGGTACAAGACAGGGAACCGGGGTGTTGCAGGAAATCGGTGCTGGTATCCACGAGGGATCTGCAGGCAGGGACTACTGAGGTTTGTGTTTATTTCTGCAGTGCTGGGATTGAACTCAGTGCCTGGCATACGCTAGGCAGGCAAGTACTCTACCACTGAGCTACAGCCTCAGCCCTGTACTGAGGTTTGAAAACTTGCCCCAGATTCTTGGGTCATTTGCTGAGCTAAATTAAACAAGGGGGCACAAACTGGCCGCAGTGCAGAGGGCAGTGAGGGGCACAATCTAGGCGGGAGACTAGTGATGGCCCAAGGAAAACAGTGCGTTACAAAGGCAGCCCCGCCTCGGCCACTGGGCCTGACAGCAACGGTGGGGCACCATCTCCCAAGACCTGGCCACAGAGTGAGGGCTGCGACTGCATCTGGAGCACGAGGTAGAGAATGAAACATCTGGTAATGGACATGCAAGTTCCTGCAAGACAGGTATCCCAGTACATATTCACACGGCTCCCTCCCCACAGAAATGCATTTTCTTTGTGCTGCCTGCCTCTACATATCTGTATTTTCTTCTTTACTTCCTTGGTTAACTTCAAGGAAATGTATTTTCATTTTATCAGCCTTTTCTCATGATTTCCTCCTTTCCTTCCATGACATTCATGTCTCACCCAGACGTGCACCAGCCGGCACATGAAGTGCACATGCATTCTACGGCTTTGGACACCAAATGCACTTGGTTATGCTCACGTCAGCAGGGAAGACTTCTTTCATGACACTAATGTTTTCTGAGAACACAAACATTACCCTTCTCTCTAATGGGATGAATATAATTTCTGATATAATAGGCAGCCTTGATTCTAGTGAGTAAGAAGATCCAGTACATTTCTGAATTTTAAGAGTGTTGCATCTTTTTTCCCTTTCCTTTGCTTGTTCATCATGTGCCAGGCAAGCTTCTTGTTTTGCCTCGTTACTAACTCATCAAAACTAATCAGACCTTAGTCACGAGGAGGCAAAGGAAGAGAGGAAGGATGATACTTATAGAGGTCTACTTACTATGGATTTGATCCCTAAGTCACATGCACGTTGCTTAGAAATCTTCTTCCAAGCATTCTTGGAAAAGTACAAATCATTTCTTTTTTGTGGCAGGGATGTTTTGCAGAAAAGTCATTTCACATTTTTCTAGCAAAAATTCAAACTACTCCGATAGGTTCTGACATTAACCAAAAGATGTAAAGTAATTAGCACTTCAGATAAGTGAACAGACATTATGAATTAATGCCCAGTACCCACTAATGGGGTCAATTTTCTAAACTTCTACATCCAAGCTAAAATGCTTCCCATCTTCTTGAAATACGGTAAGTGTCTGTGGCTGTGGGGATCCCTACTTACAAGGCAAATAAAATGCTTGCTCAATGGCAGTATCTTTTGATTATTTCTGAAAATGCATTCCGATCAGGGAAAACGATGTGCGATTTACCTCTGAGTCATAATCCGCGAGGATCCAGGGAAAGACGGGATACTGCATGAGATCATTGTATGACCTGCCAGCCAGAGTGTTCAAGTGCATCAAATACTGGAAGTTGCTGATTTCACCTCTCTTGTGAGAGATAATATAGACTCATTTTAGAATAATTGGTTATTTTCACTATGTTCATTTAAAAAAAATATATGTAAACAAGGTAAAGGATAGTTTCTTTTTAACAGGTTTCAGAAGAAGAAAACACTTTTTCCTAAAAATAACATAAAAACACATTTTCTCTAAGGTATGTATTTTATGGATTATGTAAATGCTTTTAGACATATACATTTGACCTATAAATTACTAAAGAAGCTTATTTATTCTTTAAGCTTACCTCCCACCTCTGAGTCACGGATTTCTCTCCAACCAAAGTACTAAGCAATCCAGATCTGAAATCAACAGAGAATAAAGTAAGTGGCAGGCACTATAGTATTACACCTAAGCAAATACTGAGTTGAAAATTTTACGTCATCCCGTCCAGGAAAGTTTCAAACTATAGAAGATTCACTAATGAGTTATGAAATCATTTTGGTGGGCTCTAACCACATTATGAAATATGAAATAACACAGAATCCAGATGAAGCAAAGAAAGAACATCAGAAGGTATCACACATACTAAGTGAAAGTATTTTCTGTGAATTTTTAGTATTTATGATGTAGGTTGTATGCCCTGGTATGTAATGTAGTAATGTAATGTATGCAAATGTAGATCTTGGTCAGAAGAGTTGAAAAAACATTGATCCAACTATAGAATGTTTACTGTAATCTTATGTGAACACATCCAAAGACATGTAGTGGAAGAACTGAAATATTATGCAATATTTCATACATAGTAAGTTCATGGTACATTTTCAAAAAGAGTTTTAAATAAGCCAATAAAAATCATTGCTGTTCAAGGTCATTTAAAATTTATACACTATTTTTTAAACAGTAGACTGTCTTAGACTATTATAAAACCTCATTTAAGGTTTATCAGACTTACGCTATTGATAATTAACAGTTGGCCAAGGAAGTTAAAGACAGCAACTATATTATCCTCCAGGGTTTGCAAATGTAAACACATACAGCTTAGTAACACAGATACCAATTTCTACCTCTAAATAAATTCTTTCAATCATGTGAACTAATCATACAGGATTTTCTCCTTGGGAAAATAGTTACGATCACTCTTCAGCTTTGACAGAGAGGGGATAAGGGAAAAGGAAGACTAAAGCTGGGAAATGAATTTCTGCTTTTTGCTTCTGAGCTCTTAAAAGTTTTTTTTTAAACTGCCAACTCAGCAGAGAAGGTAGTAAGAAAGACAGTAGACTACAAAGGTCAGGGTGATCCACGTAGGTAGAAAACTAGGTAGACCACACAGAAAAGGGCTCACCATGCTTTATGGAAACTGTTTACTTCCTGTACTTATGTTAGACATGAAAATGACTGGGAACAGAATGTGTTTTGAGGTAGAATAGAAAGCACAGCTAGCATTTAGCCAATGTTAAAGAAAAATAAAAGTAACTTAGAAATGCATCAGCTTAAATATATTTTGATGTATACAGACTGGAATAAAATTTTATGTACAAATTACGGAATCCCTAGTCAATTTTTTTATCACTTTCCTGCATGCAGTAGTGATTAATTTGAAGCCAACAGCATTGCTGCACAGGGCCGTCAGTCACCAGGTGACCGCAAGAGGAAGCTGATGCACGGATTCTTGAAATGACCCCTCACCCAGCAGGGTCTTCTGAGATAGCAAGGGGCTCTTGAGGAGCATACAGAGGCACAAACAGAAGATTAACTTTAAATGTCAGGAATAAAAAGGGAAAGGAAAGGGCGGTAGTTTGTAACAAGTAGGACGAGCCAGGAGTAATAAATACCTTCTTACAAACTGAAAGTAACTCAAAGGAAAAAGGGGGAAAAGATGGGAGTAACTTATAATGAGTTAAAATGGCCAACAAACATATGGAGTTTCAGTTTATTATTAGTGAAATGTGCATTTTAAAATGAGAAATCGGGCTAGGGAGGTGGCTCAGTGGCAGAGCTCTTGCCTTGCATGCACAAGGCCCTGGGTTCGATCCCTAGTACCACAAAAAACAAACAAACTAACAAAAAAAACCCCAAATGAACAATAAAAACGAGAAAGCATCTTATAAATCAGTAAGATTACATAAAGCTGGCAAATATCTACTGTGATAAATTTTAATAATGGTGGAATTTTTTAAATAATGATGCAGTATGAATTTATATAATTTTATGGATATCAAATTGGTTTGGGGTACCAGGAGCCTTAAAAATTATACACTTTATTTTACTAACACTGACAAAATAACTAGAGGTTACCTTTCTAGTATTTTGACAGGAAAACCTGAGAGAAATGAAACACCAAAAAGAGACTGCTTTATATAATATACAGGTAGCAAATAAAAGTTATGCTTTTCAAGAATTTTTTGAAGATTGATAGATATTTCAATAGAAACAGAAAAAAAGCCAGTATTCATAGTATGAAGTCCACTGTATACACAGCAACACATGCATTTCAAAGACTAGAAAGCAGGGGCCAGGGATATAGCTCAGCGGCACAAGCACCTGTCTGGCAAGTGCAAGGTCCTGAGTTCAATTCTGGGTACCAAAAAAAAAACAAAAAACAAAAAAAATGACTAGAAAGCAGTTGGCCCAAAGTGAGCAGTGGTCTGACATGTGAGATGATGCACTTTGTGTTTTGCTTCCTTCTAGTTTCCAGTATTTCTTTCAACAACCATCACGGAGAAAAACACTGACTAACAATGCTAACTAACTCTCCTTAGATTCCAAATGTTATGACTCCACCATAACGCACAGAAACAAACCACCTACCCCTGCTCCACGCTGGTATTCGGCCGCTGGCCAGACACCGACTCTGAACTGTCCGTCAGGGATGGAACCACTGCCAAAAATCTGGGAAATATAATAGCATAGAACTGGAGATGAGTCTCAGTAAGGCTCTAAGGGAAGACTATGAAAGGGCAATTCGCTGGGATCTTCACTGTCGCAATGACCTGCGCATCCCCAGCAAATGGCAGGCAGAGGAAATGCCTAATAATGAGGACACCCAATATGAGGGTCCCTGCAGATCCCACCACGCTGGACATTTGAGCCATGCTGTCGCAGTACCAGAGGGAAAAGAAAGGCCTTGCAGTTCTGACTTCCAGGAACTGACTCAACTAAATGAAGTCCTGGTCAGTGACTACAGCTACATATTCATATGGTGGCAGGTAGTAATGATGGCTACACAAACGGTGGAGGGGCTGGGGATATAGCTCTGTGGCTCAAGTGCCTGCCTGGCAAGCGCAAGGTCCTAGGTTTGATTCCTGGCATACACACAAAAAAGACAAAATAAACAAATGGTGCAGGAGACTCCAGCAAACAAGTGAAGAAACATGAAGCCGGGCGTGGTGGCACATGCTGGTAATCCCAGCACGCGCGAGGCTCATTTTGAGTTCGAGGCCAGCCGGGTCTACAAAGTGAGCTCAAGGCCAGCCTGCACTGCAGAGTGAGAAACCCTGTCTCCAAAAAAAAAAAAAAAAAAAAAAAGAGCACTCTTAGCTGGGGGTGGTAGTGCACTCCCAGCACTCAGAAGGCTGAGGCAGGAGGATGGCAAATTCCAGGCTAGCCTGGGCTACATAGTAAGACTAACTCAACAAGGGAAAAAAAAAAGAACTTTCATGTAACTCTGCTATAATTTTCTTTCAGAGTTGCTCATGATTCACTATCAACTTTTTAAAAGGCAAAACAGAATTATACGAGAATTCCTGGAATGGATGTAGACACTGGCATTACAGGGATTTTCCAGACAGAGACGAACAGCCCCTGGGAGCAACCTGTGGTTATGAAGAGCAGATAATGCCCTCGTGATGCAAGCAGCATCACCCTCGGGAAACGCTGAGCGAGGTGAGCAGAGCTGCGTCTCAACTCTGAGGCTGCTCTTCCCAGCTGTCAGAGGAGCCACAGGTCACCGATGGGCAGCCGTGGTGCTTCCTAGAAGGTGCTCACGGGTGACCAGATGCAGCTTCCTTTTTTAAGTGTTCATTCTGCAGTTTCTGTTGCCCTGCAGTCCACTCTGGTCCACTAACACACACACACACATACTTTTTCTTTTTCAGACAGGGTTTCACTATGCAGTTCAGGCTGGCTTTGAGCTTACTTTGTAGTTCAGGTTGGCCTTGAACTCACAACGATCCTCTTGCCTCAGCCCGCTGAGTGGTAGGATTATTGGCCTGTGCTGCCAGGCCCGGCTGTGGTACAGTTACAGTACAGAGAAAATTCTAGCCATAAACAATGGGTAAGTTCCAAATAACTTATTATAATACGTTGTTATAATATTTTTGCTAGTCGTTAATCTTTTACTGTGCCTAATTCGTCAATTGATCTTCATTACAGTAAATATGTATATATATGAGAAAAGTAAAAGTAGGGTCCAGGCAATGGACAGCTTTTGGTGTTGGGCAATGTCTTGGAATGCATCTCCCGAGGACTGGGGTGACTCCGGCATGATATTGCAAGGACGTGCAATGTCGCATATTTATTCATCAACCCTCAGTAAAGTAATTAAACACAAAAATTCTAGAAAGAAAGGATTGCCAGGACTATGCCACTCTTCAAGGACTCAGAAAAGGCCTCTCATCCACAGGATCAGTCCATAGAAGCCTCATTCACACACCAAACAGAAATCTCTTTGTGCTCCATGGATATACACTATTTTTCTTTGAAAAGGTAAACTTTAAATACAGTTTACCGAAGTTTCAGATGCGCTTAGGTGAGATCACCAACTTTATTTGGCTATGCTAATTTTGCAAGCATGAAGGTATTCAACCTCCCTTCGAAGGCCAGTACGGTCTCCCGGGAATATGATTTTCAACGGGACTCAGTTCTGGAACTCAGAAGCAAGGAATGGTCTTATTTACATTTCTTAAAGATGAAAGAAGCCTATTCTGAACTTTAAAAATTGTTTTTAAAGCTAGGGTTTCGTCACCCTTTTGTATTTATGTATTTACAGACACAAGACTCAGTGATAAAAGAAGCTTTTGATAGTCTCTAAATTACAAAAGGAAAAACGGTATTTCATAATAGAATTGCATCACTGTAAAAGCTTGAAGAGTCATGTTTCAAGAGGATGATAAAATGAAACAAATATTTTCTTCAAAGAGGTTGACTCACTCATCTGAATTCTAGATTTTTAAAAACTAGCTGAGCTGGTTGGTAACAGCTTCCCCTCCCATCTCTTTCCACGATCTCGTATAAAGTGTTCTTATTACACCGGACCTTTGATAGACTTTGTTTCTTATTCCTTTCTGAAAAGCGAGGAGGTAATTCCTTCCATCTCCAGAGAAAACTTCCACAGCAATAGGCTTAAGAGAAAAGAGAGAAAAACAGAAGATCACAAATAAGATTTCACATACTGACTTTTCCACTATAAATTTCTGCAAAGCTACAGGAATTACTGACTGTATTTTAGAGACATGAATTTCTTGGAGATTAAACTAGACAATAAAATACTTTTCTTATTCTGCTTAATTTAGAAAAACTTTGAAAATAGAATGATAAAAATACAGTAATTAAAAAATTACCCACATGTTTAAACAACATTATTTCACTAGTGTAAGAACTTGAAAGAGTGAATAAAATTAGGAGGTATGATAGTTATTGTGAAACAAAAGGAAACTGCTCAAAAGTAAAGAACAAATGGGATGAGGGAAAAGAGAAAAGAAAGAAAGGGAAAATTATGTATATAGGTACACACAGGATAGCTAACATAGTTGTACTACTGACTTCCATTGCTTTACTGAAAAGAACAGTTAATGATTATTTGATCAATCTTGCATGTCTCTATTTGTTTTCCTGAGTAATCACTTTGAAGATATCAATATGTAGTACAACCATTGTTAATTTCCTATCACCTTATCTGAAATTCAGTATTGCTTGTACTGTTTTTGTGTTATTTTATAAACGTATGTGTGTTTGTTAATATTTTCGTTCTTTTATTTTTAAAATAAAAAATTATGATTTTGCAAAATTATAGTGAGGATGTAATTTTTATATTAAAAGATAATTAAAATGTTGACCTGGAAAGGTACAGGTGAAGACAGGTAACAAAGGTACCACTCAAATTTTAGGCTGTGCTTAAAAAGAGATACCCTGCACAGTTCTGCACGCGTGTGAGATGTCTGTGACAAACACTGCAAGTCCCACAGAGGGTCCGCACTGCACGTGTTCCTCTTCACCACCCCCACCGACTCACCTGCAGGAGATACCTCCTCTTATGCACCTCCTTGATATCTTCGTATGCGAAAATGCTGCACGTTCTCTTGAGCTGACTGGGGCCCTGCCTGGCTCCTCGAGGGATAATTGGCTCATGCATGCTACAGGGCACCGAGGGGAAGGGGAAGCAAAAACAGACACAGCAAGAATGACCGTCAGCTCACTGCCCAACAATGGGTATGCGATTTTCAATACAGAACAGGAGAAGCAAGAAGGTACCAGAACTGTCAGTTAAAAAAGTATGTTCATGAGAATAGTTTGTTATCTATTCTCCGAATACAAGGAGCCCCTTCTCTTGAATACAATTAAAAAGACCACCCCCACCACCACTGCTGTCAGGACCAACTTTTCTATCATGCATCACTGATGTCTAAACCCATATATATGCATATATATATATACATATATATGTAAAAAATATATGTATATTTTTTTTTTGAGACAGGGTCTTGCTATGTAGCTCATGCTGGCCTTGAGTTCACTATGTATCCCCAGCTGGCCTCAAACTCGCAATGGTCCTCCTGCCTCAGCCTCCCTAGTGCAGGGAGTAAGGCATGCACCACCATGCCCGGCTCTAATTTCTTTAAAGTAGAAGAAAAAACCCAAACTTTTAGGTAAAAGAAAATGTTTTAATGTATTATTTAATATATATCTGTCAATAGTCATGAAACATAATTTTTAATACTTTTGTATTGGAGTTATAACATTGCCCTCATTCCTGAAGAAAGTGATTATTTAAAATATCTTGTAGGAATGAAAGAGAGGCCACATCTTTATTCACCATTGCTAGATAGTTAAAGGTTAAAGGAAGTTAAGAGTGAAGGCCACGGAACATTGTAAAGCTAAAAGAAAGCTTCTTATTTCCCTTCTGGTTCGGTCTTTGGAGTTTCCCACTACCCAGCTGCAGCTTCACCCTAAAATAGGTGAAGGGGAGAGGCGATGATAAAGCTCAGGTAGCCAATGCCCACACGGGCTGCAGTCATGCCGCTTCCGGGCGATCCAGAGTCCCTGGGACTCATGTTTATAAGAGTACTGCGCAGCAATCTGCATTTTCCCTAGCACTGCGTATCTACTGATGCAATACATAAATTATAATACAAGTAGTACTACTAACTCACAGAAATAAAATTTAGGTTTTGCTTTGGTAAGCAACACCACCTTTTCTTTACTACCTTGCAGTAACAGTATCACCCCTGTGACTATGTCATCATTGACACACAAGGACTGTGAGACAACGTTTCCTTTTGTATTAAGGAGAAATCATGCAAACTTCTGTCATCGGAAGATCGCTGTACTTTGTGACTCTTCATTCAGGTACTTACTTTGGGGGTAAGGTTTCAATATCGCGGATCTCCCGGGTGGCCGTCATGGTAAATCCATCGATCACATAAAAGTGCTCTTTCCCGAACAGCAGGAGCCCCTCGCTGGTGTCCAGGCCCTGGACGCGGGCGCAGCGGTACATGTGCTGGATCTGCAAGGACAGCCACGGATATTCTGCCGTGTAGCTTTTCTAAAGAGCTCAGATGACCTCCATTTTTTGGCTCCTCTATTGTGGCAAGCCCTGAGCTAAGCATGGGAAACCTGGTAGGAGGGGGCCTCAGCTACACTGTCCGCACACACTGCTCCTCTCCGGTGTCCTTGGGGAACGTGTCACACACACTATGTGCCACCCACAAGCGCGGGACAAGCTAGGTGAGGCCCTGCCCTCCGCGGAGGGACAGGTACCGTGAGCCCGGCGGAAGCGGGCTTGAGAACCACCTGGGAGGAGATGAGAGAGGACGTGCCCTTGGGAGGCAGGCGGACAGAGAGATGGTGACGGTCTGAATGCAGAGTACCACTTGCGTCACCTCACACTTGTGGATTCGGTCAGGTTTCCCAGGTTCGCTGAGCTTTTGTGCTTGCATCTATAAAATCTCTCACGTAATTCACTGGCTGCTGTGACAAGCAGGGAGGTGAGGCACACAATCACAGCAGGATTCTGGTGGCCTTCCTTCTGTGCATTCACCTCCTTCTTTTTCTAGAACGTTTCCTGGCTGGAGCGGCCACTGTGGGAACTGTCCTCACTCACCCTTGCCCGAGTCCTGCCTTACTGGGGACTGTTGGGCCATTGTAAAGAGCCAAGCTTGGCAAAGTCCCGCTCTGTTCACAGGAGGAAGGATTACCAAATCTCTCAAAGTCGCTATTGTGTTCTTTTCAAAGGGTATCTGATTCTTAGTATCTGATTCTTAGTAAAATATTCTTTCTTGCCTTATACTTGGTTCAACATGAGTCAAGGGGAAAAAAAATCAGCAGCTAAATCAAAGTCAAACAAGTGTCACATGAATGTTGGCTTAGGTGCATTTCCTGCGCTTTTCACATATAAAGCAATTACCACAGACACTGTACTTAGGAGATCAAAGTTTCACAAATGCACAGGGAATAGAAAGTTGGCCACCAGAGGCCAGGGGGATGGGTTTAGGAGGGGCGAAACACTCATCAAAGGCTGGAAAGTTTTGGTCAGACTGGAGGGTTAACGCTTAGTGATGTCCTGAGCTACACTGTATATAATCGCTAAAATACAATTTTAACATTCTCCACAGAAAAAAAAATGATACACTGGTGAGGGGATGGATATGTTAGCTGGACTGATTCCATCATTTCACAGATCAAAAACATCTCATAAATGTACGCATTATTTGTCAATGGAAGATAAAATTTCAAAAATGAAAGTTCAAACATGAGAGCATTACAATACATATCCCCAAACACCTACATGGCGGTCGATTTTCACTGCCACAGCTGAAATTTTAACCACTCCAATAGTGAAAGGGTAGAGTGTTACACAGAAAATCCCGATGCAATTTTTTTTGCAGTACGGGGGACTGCAGCCAGGGCCTGTGTGTGTTAGAAAGTTAAGACACGTGGGATACGCTGAGTGACAGTGTCTGCTAAGTGACAAGGACTCCATGGGGCAAGGGGCCAGGATGATGGCACACTGCCTGCCTGTAAGGAGCTCACTATCCAGGGAGGGGACAGACACTGGAACGAACAATTCTGACAAGACAGACCGATACAGACAAGGCCTTATAAAAGCTTAGTAAGACCCTGTCTCCAAATTGAAACTTTAAAGAAGGGCTAGGGATGCTACAGCCCAGGGTGTGGCCCTTGGTTCCGGTCCAGCGCAGAGGAACAGGGGAGGTTGTCTAGCCCAGCCTGGGCCAGTGAGACAGAGGACAAAGCTTCCTGCATGGGTTACAGGCATCCAGGCTGGTCCGGTGAATGAGTTTTCGGGGGAGGGGGTTCTGCAGGTGAAGGAGACAGGCACTTTGGTGGAATAAACGGTCTGAGGAGAGAACAGCGAGAACCACGGGGACCGCGGTGGGTTGCACGGTGTCCAGTGCTCCCGGGACAGAGCTAGGGAAGTGAGCTTGCAAAGCGGGCAGAACACACAGGTGGAGGGGGCCATGAGCACTGCCACTTCCTGTGGGTGAAGGGGACCGGCTAAGGCTGTGCTGGAGCTGCCTGGAGGTAGTGACCACAATTACGGAGAGGCCCAATTACGGAAGGGGTCATGTGCATGGACCTGAAACACAGACTTCCTGCAGGAGACACAGTTGGAGAAAGGCTACGGAGGGAGAATGAGTTAGGCTCCTCTGACGCTATCTGGTGAGCCCTGACGCTGTTCAGCGTGCACACAGGTCAGGCAGCCCTTGGACCTGAGAGCAGCAGAGGAGGGTGGAACGCAGCAGGCCCCTCACCATGCACTTCCGCACAGGGGCTAGAACACGCATCCTGCCCCTCCATCAGGGTGTCCTGCCACGTGGTAGCTGTCGTTCTTACTGTTCAGGAGCACAGTACCTTCTCTCCCTCCTCCAGCAGGCGCAGTAACGTGGCATTGTCCGTTTTCTCCTCCTCTTCTACGGTGCTGCTCTCGGCAATCTGGTCTTGCAGCTGCTCCTGGTTCTCCTCATCTCCTCCGTCGGGTGCCGAGCGAGAGCGCTTTAGAGGAGGCTTGACCAGACCTACAGGGTAATAACCAAGAGGGCCATGTGACACTGGAGGAGCCAGCTCGGGGTGCAGGTCAGTCCCTTGTCATCTGCGATGGTTTGGAGGACTGTCCCCTAATGCTTGGCCCTCCATTATGTTGTTTGTTGTCAAGATTATGGATGAGTGATTTAAAGCATATGAATAACATGGCTTTAAAAAAATGGCACTAAAAAAAAAAAGTGGCACCATTGTGAGGGGGCAGGACTCCTAAGGGGTGGGGCCTCCTAGAAGAAAGGTAGGTCATTGGGGGTGTGGCTGCAGAGGGGATCACGGGACCTGGGCCTCTTCTCTTTTTTATGTCTCCCAGCTCCTATGAGGTGAATGGCTTTGCTTCCTGCATGCTCCCTGCATGATATGCCATCTTCCCACAGGCCTACAACATCAGGGCATGCGTACCATGGCCTGACACCTCTGAAACTCTGAGTCCAAAAGAACCTTTAGTCTTTACAATTTAGTGCAGGTATCTGTCACAGTCATGGAAAGCTGACAAACACATAGTCCCTTCTGTCCACTTCTCATCTGAGACAATACCGGAAGGTACAGGCAGCAACACAGGTCAGTGGTTGGCAGCAAAGACTTGTAAATTAAACAGCTGCATGACATCAGGAAATTACCTGCCCTTCATCTATAAAACTGGGACAAGAATACCATCCAGCTTAGAGGATTGCTGGAGGATGAATTGAGGTAATTTGTGTAGTGCTCAGTATCATGCTAACTACATGATAAATTCTCAGTAAGTGTCAGATGATAATAAATACAGAGTTTAACAAAATTAGTAATAACTGTTTCTATAGATGAGTGCCCCTGAAGGGACTCTACGTACTGATAGCAAATGATTCATTGGTGCAACAAAAATTAAGACAGCAAATTATGAAAATATTATGAGATCCCACTTACTTGGAGGGCTCATGCAGGTTATATGAAGCCTCATTTTATAAGTGGCAGTACGGTACTTCATATAGAATGAATTTAGTGAAAACATCAGGTCAGTAAGAACAAGGACAGGAACAGGATTTTTCTAACATAGGAATAGCTCATGTATTTGCAGATTAAGGAATACTTTAACGAGTACATTTTGATAACTTCATTCAAATCACAAAAGAGCATATTAAAGTCAGCTAATGACAGTAACCAGCAAGAATGATCCCAAGGCATGGGAAGTCCTCAAAATTGAATTAATATTCCTTAGTTGTACCAGTAAAAGTAGTATGACACTTGCTGGTAGCAGTCGCTCTGAACATTTTAGAAAAGTGTAAGGCACCCTGTTCATAGTCTTATCTTTGAAGTTAGTTAACAGAGGTTCTGCTCGACCTTAAGGAAAAGCTTATGAAAGAGTATAATAACTCATCAGGGGAGATAAAATCCCACTGAGAACATCATAAGGGGAAAAAGCACATAGCTGTATTACTTTTAGGTTAATGAATCAAAATCTCCAATTCTATGATTAGCACTACACCTTATAAATCATAGTAATTACACCAGTATTTGTGATTTGGGCTCCCTTAGAGATACAGATCAAGCCAGAGAGATTAAGTGTCAGTGACCCAAGCGGAAGTCCCAGTGGGTCTACTATAGCTTACATCCATGAGCTCCGGCTCTGGACCCAACTCAGTGACTCTGTGGATGCAGCGCTATTAACTGGAAGCTATCAGATTAATTATGAAACATTTAGTACGTCACAGCCATCACAACAGAGAACAGGAATGCTACTGGGGAGTGTGACCACAACTTCACAACTTCAGATGGTGGTTTGTGATGAAACAATCAGATACTAGTTTTTTAATCAATGGGATCTGAAACTTACAAGCTCTGCCTCTGAGAAAAACCCCTAAGAATCTCCTGGACTTGTTCTGGGTTGGGGATATTCTCTTTAATGGTTTGATCAATCTCCCATTGTTACATCTGGTAGTCTGAGCAACTTTGTTGAAGATAACAATATGTAATATAACAAGCACTGTTGATCCCTATCATTTCGTTTGAAACCCCATATCATTTTTAATATCCTTGTTTTGTTTTGTTTGTATTTTGCTATTGTTCTCTTTTTAATATTCTCTTTAAAATAAAAAAGAAAGAAAGAAAGAAAGAAAGAAAAACCCCTAAAAAAAGAAAGGGAAAAACACACAGCGGTGAAAACTCACTGAAACTGCTACCAGACACACAAGCAAAGAGCCGTCAGAGGACAGAGGTGTCGCAAAGACCACACGCTCTCCTAGGAGAAGCTGAGAGAGGGGAAGGCATGCATTCAGCTGGGTGTGTGAATACATAAGATTATACAGTCAAAAGACCACAGCTGTTTTCGTCAATGTCATCACTTACCCGGCTAGTGACACTTAGATTGTGATAATCTCTCTCTGCTCACAGAAAGAAGACCATTATTTCTTACTGCTGGCTAAGATGCACGGATGACCCATTTAGGGGCTGCTTTATTTTTACATTTATGTAGTTAATATTGCCTCTGTGTCAAGTATCACGTGCCACTGGGCACGCTGCCGAATACAGTAAAGAAGCTAAGGCACGTCGCATGTGCACGACCCTGGTCTACAGGCACGGAGACCAGCGGGCCTGGTTCTGAGGGAGAGGCCCAGCTTTGGGAAGGACACGGTGGGGTACTGGTACAGAGAGGTTTACGGCTGGCCCTACCCTGACAGCTGCTCATGCTTCCACATACATTCCAACAAGGGGCAGGCTCAGATGCTTCGGAGCTGAAACCCGAGGGGGCTGACCTCTGACTTTGGCGATGGTGTCTTCGCCGTGCTCTGGCTCTTGCTGCGTGGCCTCCCCGTCGGCGCTCTCCACAATGGGGTCCTGGACGACGGCAGGGTTGCCAGAGGCCAGGCGCAGGTAGTATTCTTTACTGTCATAGCTGACGGCCCTTCTGTACCGAGCAGGCTTCTAAGAAGCAGCAAAAGAAAACGACTCACACGATTCTGTCCCAGAACTAAAACACAAGCTTTTAAGGGAGGTATGCTGTCAAGATTTCCTGGCGCAGTGTTCCTTCTTTAGGGGCTGTACTATAAAGACTGTGTGTGTACACAGTGAATCCACATACTCCTAGCGAGGCTTCTCTAGGTTAAAACTCCACTGATTTCTAAAAGAAGGCACATCTAACACAAGATTAGCACTTTGGTTCTTCCTCAAACAGAAATAGGCTCATCTAGAGCCAACTGAGGTTTCCGGTTGGAGCAGCGTTCCCTGGTTGATGCAGAAGGGAGGAGAAGCCCCTGCTGAAGAGCATTGACCCTGGGACCTGGGTGGCCTGGGAGGAGCCTGAGACCCCAGGTTTCTCCTGACGTGCGGCTATGCGCAGCACCTCTTTCAGGTTCTGCTGAGTTCTGACCCAACACGGAACCCAGCAGTCTCCCACCAGATGCACTCGCTGGTTCACCCGCCTCTGTGAGCTGCTGCCTCCCATTTGCTAACACATGCTTGTTTGCTTGTCGTGTGAAAGACTACGACCCGTAAACTTATAACTAAGAGTAAAGAATGAACATGTGCAAGTCCATTTTGAATAAGAAACCACCTAGAAAATGTCTCCTTTCTTTTTCCAAATTATCATTTATAATTAATACTATTAATAATAATTTATTATAATTGATATTATTGATTAGAACTAATACTATTAATAATAATTCATTATAACTGACATTATTTATATTATTAATAATTAATATTTATTATTTTAAGAAGATTCTCCAGTTGACCTAAATTTGTTTTTTCTTAATCATATACAACAAGAAATGTCTAAGACATCTTACAAAATTTAAAACCACAGCAGGAAAAATTGACATGTATTTAGATTCTTAAAATCAGAATTAAACCTAACCTTCGAAGAACTGCAAAGATCTACAACAAGCTTTAAGACCTTCCTTTTCTAAATATGATGTTATTTCTCTTTTCCCATGAATAAGAATATCTAGTGCAAACACTATGGGCTTACTCTGCAAAGCAACGTGTCTACATACACATTGTCTACAACAATGCTCATCTCAAGAAATTACTCCCCTTCCTTGTCAAGCGCTGACCAGCGGTGATGGAAAACAATGTCCAATGGGGGAAGATTTAGGCTGACACTGTAAACCAGCTCTGAGATGAAAACCACCTAACCAACGCCACGTTGCCCATCTTTTTACTTCAGGTACAGGCTCAGGGAGTGAAGGGAACTGCAAGCAATCGGAGGGACGATAGGCAGCACGGAGACTGAAAACTATGCCATGGCTTTAATACAATAATTATACAATTATGGGAACTCAATCCGATAGGCAAACCAATAAGAACACGATACTGTTTTTGTTTTGTTTTGAAAAGAAAGAAAGGCGGTAAACTTTGTACCATAACAATTCCTACGAGTGAGGCACAACAATTATCTCCACCTCAAAACTGCTGATATTTCAAACGATGGTGACATAGTTAGTGATGGGTAAGACAATGAATTAACAGATGTGGGGCAGCGTCTGCGTGGGTGCTGACTTCATATACAGATTTACCCTCGGACTCCAAGAACCTCTCCCAGTACATTTCATTTCTGCGCTCTACTGAATTATGTACTGACTCTGTTTGGGAAAAACAGGGATACATTTCTGTACTAATTAAAATAAATTGAACTTTAGAAAGTGACTAGGTAGTCCCAGTTGCCATGGTTCCTTTTGACTCAAGAAAATAATTATACAAAGGCTATACCTGCATTTTCAAGATATCTAGGAGAATTAAGTGAGTAATTGAAAAGCAAACTGAAGATGCCAGGCTGCCCATACTAACATGCCTGCCACTGGTTAGTGGTGCGTGAAGCAGGGTGCGTTTCGGGCGAGCGGGAGAGCGATGAGTGCGGCCGTTAGTGAGCGGCAGAGCTAACTAGGACCAAGCCGAGAAAGGGAACCAGGGCTTCTCAGCAGGAAGGACACCCACTTCTCAACTCTAACGAACTTACAGAAGAATAAACCAAAAGCCAGTGTTTGAAGTTAGTCTAGTCTACCATGCACTAACAAAACAAAACAAACCGAAAAACAAAAAACGGTAAGTAATTTGCATTCTTTCGTGTAATTTGTGTTTTACCTTTTGAGGAATGATATCATCAGGTGTCTCGGGCTGTTTACTTGGGATCTCAGACTGAAAATAGGTATTAATCACAGACACATCAGAAAAAAAAACATAAAAGAACACAAAAAGAAAACTTTCTTCAGGACCACATGAAATATGAGGATGTACTCATTCAAAAGAAATTAACATGAGCTCTGCTATTTAAACAATCACTGAGTATGTTATTCCCCTTTGACCAAAAGTAGTTTTAAGTAAAACTTAATGTTCCAAAAGTTTCAGAGCTAGTGAACAGAACAAACCCTTAAAAATCACACAGATAAAACAGCAGCACAGGGATGAGTAACAGGCAACTTCTTCCATGCTTTCAGAAGGAAAAAACTGAAATCTGGCAAGTAGATTCATGCTAATTGGTATCTTCCATCTGCCTTGCCCCTGATCAGTGCCTGTAACTTGGGTTTAAATGATCATCTACAATACACTCTACCAGAGAACACACCAGGTGCTGGTTAGCAAAGATACAGCCTCCCAGCAGAGTCTGAGAAACTATTCCCTTGGGTACACATATAGCTACAAACCCAGAAATGCTGAAACCACAAGCAGACTGGATTATCGGCCCCCAAACCAAAGGATTTCCTAAAGAGCCATTTTAAAAAGAATTAGGTAGCTGCTTGACAAACATGAAGGGGATTTCTGTTACACTATAGTGTGTGGCTAAGTGTACGTAAGTACACAGCTAGCTACTTCCTTTTCAGATACACACCTAGAGGTGACTTCTAGTACCTTTTCCTACAGTAAACAGCAGCAAGCAAAATGTTTTCACAAATGTTTGCTTTCTAAGGCAAAACAGCAGACTACCAGCATGCTTTCAAAAAGTTTACACCGTTTTAGAGAATCTTTTCACTTTGAAAGCACGTGTGTGAACATATTCCTCACGCTGAAGAAGCATCTGTAAAATATACATCAGTCTTCTCTGTCTTTGGGGAGGGGTTGACTGACATGGGTGTGGTGTATGCCTTCATTAAAACAGGCCATGATATAATAAAGTAAAAGCATTTTAAAGGCAAAACCAGATCAGGAAATGCAACAGCAGAAAGAAAAAAAAAAAAAATCACTGAATGGCGCTCTTAAGATTTATGTATTTCAGTGTATATATATGACCTGAAAAGAACTATAAATATTTAACTCTAATGAATGATATGCAAAAGAAGTATTTTGAAATTCAATTCACACTGAAATTCATACAAAATAAGATTGCTGAATAAACAAGTGACAAAATAATATAACAAAAAGGACCAATTGCCGTTCTCAACCTGAGCTTTGCTATTTAAGTACGTGTCCTACTGCGATTCTGGCCAGAAGGTGGGCAGGGTGCATCGGCATGCCACGGTACTGCTCGCAGCTCACTGACTCACAGAGGCACTCGTTTACTTAAAGACACATTGCCCAATGGCAAATAGGAATGGTACTCCATAAACCTTAGTATCATCATCTTCCCTTATTTAAAAAAAAAGCACTAAATTATTATGTTTGTATAGAAATTAAATTTTTGAAAGTCAGAATTTCTACAAAATAATTTTATAGTTCTTTTTATTTAATCTTTCTGTAATGTTAGCAAGGAAATTCTCCAAATGAGCTTTTTTAGTGTCCAGGAGTTGTGATATCTATGTATTGCATGAAAATATTTGTGGCAGTAGGTGCAAAAGCCTCCTTTAGGGGGCTGGGGATTTAGCTCAGCGGCAAAGCGCCTGCCTGGCAAGCGCAAGGTCGTGAGTTCGGTTCCCGGTACCGGAGAAAAACCAAAAAAAAAAAGCCTCCTTTAGTTAGAAAAGGAACCTCAGGAGAGGAAGGAAGGCAGGATAAAGGAAGTTAGCTGCCTGTTCCCGAGCAACCTCGTATTAACCAACGATCTTTGCCAATGATCTTGGCAAAGAATAGCAAATTATTTTTGAGTATTAGTTTGTAAAAATAAGGGGACTACAGAATTAAAACAGCTTAGTATTTAAATGTCATTATTTGTTACATGGCAAACTATGGGATCTTATTTTCGATCTTTAGGACTCAGTAATGACAGTACTGCTTAAAAACACTCAGGTTTTATAGTCTCACCCTAAGTGTCCATCCTGACACTGTCTATCGCTGATATTACCACTTCCACACAGAAATACAGTTCAAATTAGTGGTTTTCATCATGAGAATTACCCCTAAAGGAAATTCACTGTGTGGAGATAATTTATTTTCCTGTGTGAATACAAATTTCCTACATGTACTTAATTCTTCTCAGGGCATTCACACTTATTCACACTAGTTCTTTTATTAAAACAATTTTAGTTAGTAAACTTTCAAAGCTTTTAAAGTCTGTAACAAATGAACCATTAAAAAAGTTTTATGTTTTCCCATCCAAGTACTAACCAGGCCTGATCCTGCTTAGCTCCCAAGATTAGACGAACTCTGGTCACAGTGAGGGTGCTATGACTGTAAGCTAAAAAAAAATTTATAATCTATAAACTTCAAAATTAAAGTCAAGTAATGAAGTTCAAAACTTAGAATAGGTAAAGCACTTTTTATTGTATGTAACATTACTGAAGTAAAATAAAATTTTAGTAACTAAAAAAAATCTTTCTTTCTTTCTTTTCTTAAGGGTACAAAACTTTATTGGGAAAAGGAATGGGGAATGGGAATAGCTCCTGAGAGACAGGAGAGGTCCCAAATGGATTGCCCTGATTTACTTTTAACACATTAAAAAATTTAAAATGAGAAACTAGCTTTTTATTCAGCCCTATATTCTTCAACTTAAGACTATGCTTTACTGTATAAATCAAACTGTACTAGAACTGTATATGTTATTTAAAAATAGTAATTTCTCTTAATGAACAAGGCAAAGGATTGAACCACATGCCCTTGCTCCAATAAAGCCTGTTTTGCATACCAAGAGCCTTCAAAACCAATTTTCAGGTTGGCACACACCTGTGTATTGCAAAAGAGAACTGACTGTATTTTATGAGCATGTAGTTAGCAAGTTTATGGGAGCCGAGAAGGCAGAACTGACTGATCTCTACTTCTAGGCAGCAGAGGTGGATTTACTATGTGGTTAATCAAGTTTAAACCTCACGGGATTTCACTTCCCACAGGTCCTTTTCAAAGCCCTGGCCTTACTAATTTTATGTTCATAATTTTATAGTTTCTTTTTAAATTTTTAACAGAGGGTTCTCCCATACTGTATAAATCTTAGGGCCCAGAAGATCTGGTTCTATCTCTTTTAGTGGAAAAATTTCAGAATTGAGGAAATTCTATGGATTTTTGAAAAGGAGGCATTAAAGAACGTCTCTAACTCAAGCAAATGTGTTGCTGGTTCACTGACCCAACATCTGACAAGCCCGAGGCCCTCTGACAGTACCCATTAGGTGGTTTCTGGCTGCAGTACTCCCACTGGCTCTGGACAGCATCACAGCAGTCTTCTTTTTCCAAGTGACTTCACTGCTCAGGGGCTACTGACCAGCACTCACACCCTACTCTACCGCTGAGCAACTGCAACCACAAGGGTTCTTCACTTGCCCAGCTTTCAGCTCCGTATCTGTGAAACTGGGATAACATTAACTGAATTTCAGAGGGCTTTTATGACAGCATCATAAATTCCAAACCAGCTGCTCTGCACAGCACCCAGTCCTCTGTGCTTTACAGTCACGTGTCCCCGAGGGACAGGGACATGGTCTGAGGAAAGGCACCGTGACTGGGTGACTTCATTGTGGTGAGGACACGCGTGCTTACACCAGGATGTCACCAGGCAATGTACTCTCATGGGACTGCTGCAGTGTACCCAGTCCACTGCTGAAGCAAACACTGTTAGGTGGCTTGTGTCTATTCGTCCTACTGTCTAATTTAATTTCAGGGTGAAAGCCAGTGAGGTAACAAATGCTTTTTGAAATTTTCTGTTTTGGGCGTTGCCAGATTTCATATTCCGTAAGATAAAAGTGGATACTTAATGGTCTTTCAAATTTACAAGAGTTCTAACCACCGAAATCAAAATAAAAATTAGTTATTGAGAAAATTTCATCATAACAGGTTAACCTGGACACGAACCATCTGTCATAAGTTCTATATTCTATAAGCATCTCCTCTTCCTATCTGCTTTCTCTCCAGCTGAGCATACTGCCTTATACTTTCCAATACGTTACCCAGCTGTCAAAAACACAGGTTCTGCAGGGTGCATTCTGATTATGAGATGCTTCGTTAGATTTCATACCTAAGTGTGAACCCTGAACCCTGAGTGGCTTATTTTATTTTTATCTGAAATGGAAGTTTAAATATGTTTTTCTAAGCAAATAACAGTGTTATAAAGAAGGTTAAAAAGATAAAGTAAAAAATACTGTAGTTCTTAGAAAAATAACTCACAAGTAAATGCCTCATTTAAAACAGTGAGTTGGTCTCATGTATGGGAGGGCATATTTACTTTCTATTTTATTGTTCTGGAATGGATTGAATTCTAAATGAGTGCTGATTCAAGAAATATACTATCAAATTTCTATGAGTTCAAACCCTTAATGAATTACTTGAGGAAAAACCTTAAGTCTTAGTGACTGTACTATTGTTTTGCTAGTAAAAGGTAGATACTAGGAAAACACAGCAAAAGTATGGGGGATTAATCTTTTTTACAAAGTGCTCCCAACTGGAAATTTTAGTATTTTAATTGTAGCTGTATTTTAAGTGTAGCTCTTCCTAGTATGGCATTCCTAACTGGCAAATTCATTATAAATTGGCAGGTGTAATTGGGGGGTACAGAGTGAAGTTATATGTACAGCATCCAATATGTATGATTAAATCAAGCTAACGAACACATCCACTAACTCAGATATTTATCTTTTTTGTGTTGAGAGCATGAACTTACTCTCAGAAAATCTGAAATATACAATACTATTCACCATAGTAACTACATTGTGCAGTAGATTTCAAGAAACTTATTCCTGTCTGAATGACATCTTTTTTGGAGGGGGTCAGTACTGGGCGCTGACCAAGGGCCTCATGCTCGCCGGGCAAGTTCTTCCCACACTGGGCTACACGCTAGCTGTGCGCTTTACACCGAAGGACTCATGCCTCTTCGTTCCTCCAGCCCCCAGCCTCTCACAACCGCCGTCAACTCTCCGTGGATTCTCCTACTCACAGAGTCTGATGAGTTTAAATTCCACGCTAAGTCAGACCACCTGCTCTTTGCCCCTGTGCCCAGCATATCCTACCGATTCACCTGGGCTGTGGCACATGACAAGATTCCCCCTTTTAAACAAAGCTGGAATACTATTCCATTGTGTATAGTCTCCACTTTTTACATCTGTCATCTGCTGATGGGTATTAGGTTGATTCTAAGACTTACATTCTACGTAGTGTCAGAACAGAGGTTGGACCCATGAGTAAGAGAAATGGGGCTGGGCTTCTGGCACGGGACGAAAGAAGGCAGAGAGTGTCTACTCGATACCAAACACTAAAAGCTCTACTGAGGTGCGCTCTTACTGAGGCACAAGGAAAAAGACGTCCAAAGAAGTTCCGTGAGCTGTCCACAGACGTCTGTGAGCTAAACCATTTCCTGTCAGCGCCCTGCTACACAGTCCCCCCTTTGTGTCACTGCCCTCCCAAGTTTCATACAGGTAACTGACCTAGGGAGGAAAATGCTTACTAATAAAAGCAGGACTTAAAAAGGCCCCACAGGCATTTATCTCTCCATACTCACCGTCACGTTCGTCTCTTGCTCTGCTTCGGGCACGTACGGGTAATGGTTGTAAAACATGTCGTTTCGCACCATTTTTTTCCTCATTCTGCAGGGCCCTTCCGTCATCTCCAGCATCCATTTGTCCAGATGGGACCCAATGGGGGGACCCCACAGTCCCCGCTCCCGCAGGAGCTCACACTCAATCTGGCACCACTCCTCCGTCACGTACTTCAGGGCATTCTGCTGACGCTACCAAAAATGTCCAGGTTGGTTTAAGCAAAAGCAGGAGTAATAAGAGAAAGCCCACAAAGAAACCTAATGTCAAGTTATCATTCCAAAATAAATGGCATCCGTGTCATTTCCCAGGGGCTAATTATTATAGAAGTCAAACCACCTTTATTTCTGGTGAATGACAGCTGATTTGGTGACTGTGGGGTGTACTGTGGAAAAGGTAATTCTTTTAGCACCAGGTAAATCACAAGTGTGTACACAGTAGTATCTGCGCTGGGGTCAAAATATACTATGCAAGGTAAAACTAAAAAAAATTTTTAATAGTAAATGCACATTGCCATTTATCCCCCTCAGGATATGCCCCCTGGCTCCCAGCACACTGTGATGACCACGGACTCTTACCTCCTGATACTCCTTATACTGCGTGTCCACTAAGTCCCGGACAACGGCGATGTGCGTGAACATCCACTGAGAGATCTCCTAGGGATGGATGGTGAGAGGCTTAGTATGTCACACGTTTCCTGGGAAGAGTGACTAGCCTGAAACTCACGCCGGACCTGAGTTAGAACTCTATGCAAAGTGTCTACTACAGAAAACAAAAGCGAAAAGTGCTGAAGAATGAGCTCTGTGATGAGCCAATGCCCCGGCCGTCCAGGCACTGCTTGTACCTGCAGGGAGGGACCAGGCGCAAAGTGCCATCAAGGTGGCAGAGCTGGGAGAGAAGGTTCAGACAACCCTGACTGGCTGCTCTAGTCCCCAAGCTCCCCCGAGGCCTGACATTTCCCTGTACTCAATCCTGCTTTTTCCTTGTCTCTTCCCCAGGGCATCTTCAATATGCACCCTGCACACTAACTCCGCCCCCGAGTTTGCTTTGTGGACACACGACGTGACCGCTGGACACTGTTGCACTCACACCCTCTCTTCGGTTGCCACTGGGATTCTGGGGTGGTGAAGGAAGAGGATGAGGAAGGAGATAATAATAGAGGTAGAAGTGCTTTTTCTTAAAACATCACTCACAAGCATTTACAACAACATCATGGAAAATAGCGAGTCATGTTGTCTGTTGGTGCTGTAAAATTTGTAAGTGTCTGTTATGTTGAAAGTTTGGAAAGCTATTTTAGTCTGTTCACCAATCTCTGAATTTCACCTTATGTCCAGTTATCAAGTGGGTATAAATAAAGACTACTCATTACACCATGTCAGCATAATAAAGCAGGTGGACTTCCCACAATTTAGGTTACCTCCATTTGTCTTCTAAAGCCCATGCAGAGAAATTCCATTTCAAATCTACTGCTTATACATGTTAATAGCATCGCATCGATAGTATGACTGAACCACGAGAACAGAAACTCCCAGGGATGACATCCGCAAAACTAAACAATGTACCTGCGTGGAAAGACTGTGCTTGTTTAGACCGCTTTCCTTTCGATTCCTCCTTGATCCTGTTAACTTGGAAAGACCGAAGCCACTGCTGACTCGGGAGAGTTTGGACTGTGTGGTGGGCACTAAAGCTTCTCCCCGACTTATGCTTTTTTTTTCATGGGCTAGGAAATTAAAATTAGATCATTTTACAATTTCTCCATGCATTTATTAGTCTTGTTTTTAATAGCTTTTTATTATGGTTGCAAACTATAATCCTGTACAGTAGCTCACACCACCCCCCATCCATGATTTTGCTTTCCACAATTCCAGCTATCTGCATGCAACTGAAAATATTACCATAACGCAAAGAGGAATTCTGAGAAAGGGGACCACATGCAAGTAACTATTATTACAGTATATTTACATAACTGTTCTATTTTATTATTAGCTGCTACTGTTAAGTATTCCTGTTCCATTACCCCCAATGTGAAAAAAACCAGCATATATAGGACTTGATACTACCCATAGCTTCAAGCACCTACTAGGGGTCTTGGAAAATATCCCCAGCCAAAAAGTGGAGAATGCTCTAGTTATCACAAGCAGCACATATAACACATGCAGATACTGCTTTTAGATATCACACTTATTTGGTGGTGATCCTGTTTACAGATGGCTGCTCGAGAGCACTGCACTAGGTGAATTTACACTTGGTTGAAAAGTCACAGCTCTGCAGTAATACATAAAATCATTTTTAGGGGCTGGGGATTTAGCTCAGCGGCAAACTGCCTGCCTGGCAAGCGCAAGGTCGTGAGTTCGGTTCCCGGTACCGGAGAAAAACCAAAAAAAATAAATAAATAAATAAAATCATTTTTACTAGAGGACATTTCTATGTTTATAACAATAATTTCTTATATAAAGCTTGTATTGCTGGGCATACACTGGAACTGGGATTTTTAGAAGATTATACTATACATACTCTGTATGGCAGAGGGTCTTTTACCAAATGAGTTTAACATCAGGCTAATGAGAAAACCTTGGGTTTTCACAGCTATGGATACAAGGCTGTGGATCTTTTCCCAAAGCAGCATCCTTCACAGAGCTGCAAGCAATTCGTTATACATTTCCTTAACTCATAAACGCCTAGTATATAACACACTTTAGATGTAAAAAAGGAGCCAAAAAGCTGAAGCCGAATCTCACTGGACTCATTCTAGAAGGCTCTGCTGTGTTAGTTTCCGTTTCTCTTGCCAGCAGAGCATCCTCACAGGAGCGTTTTAATTCCACATCTAATGTCACCCGTGTACAACAGGCACGGGACCTCTGTTGGCCGCTTACCCAAATGATTCTGCCAGCATTTCAAACCCGCTTCCTCAATGAGCGGCCGTGCGATGGCTATGTCCACATGGCCCCTCTCGTTCACAGGCAGGGTGACTTTGAAAAGCTCCTCCAGGACCTGCTTCTTACTGTGGATCAGCTCAGTCCAAACTCTGTTGACAGCTTTTATGAGAAGCTGACGTCCTAGGAAGCAAAAGAGAGCAAATGACCCAGGCACTGCATACAATTAGTTTTTATATTCCTTTCTGTTTTATATCTAGGAATTTCAACAACAGCATTTAAATGTGGAAAAACAAACAACTGCTCATTTTCTATCCAGCTCATTGAAAAGAATTATTCAGATACCTAAATTAAGTTAGAATCAACTACACTTTCATCTATAAATTTGGGGGTTACACATATATTTAATTATCTGGTATAATCTAGATAAGAAACTACTTGCTATTTAAGGAGTGTGCAAACCTTTCCCAGAGGTTTCTGAACCACATGGTCAGGTACAGTCATAGCAGTGATTCCACTGCTCTGGTACCAAATTCTGTCTTAGTTATTTTTTCTCGTTGCTGGAACAAAATTCTCAAAATACCCACAAGCAAAGGGAGGAAAGTCTTATTTAGGTCACAGTTTGTTGAGCTTTCAGTCCCTAATTGGCTGGCTCCGAGGCAGGGTGGTTCATGGCAGAGGCAACAGTTCACAGCAGTAGAAAACAGTAAAAGCAATCTGCAAGTGACACAAGGCTCTTTCTTTCTGTCCCTTATACTGTATGCAGGCTACACACTCTAGGGCAGGTATGACACGCACACCCTTAATCCCAGCACTGTACTATGAATCACACATTCTACATTTGGCTACCTCCAAAGAAGTCTGAGACTGCATAAGGCTTTGGGGTGACATCTAGACATAAACCATAACTAATTGTGTTAGTGGTTATTTGATTTTTTATGTATATTAATATTTGTTTCATATAGTTTGCCTTGCTAGTATTTGGGGCATATATTTATGATTATTATCTCTCCCTCTTAGATTGTTCCCTTAACAAGTATGTAGTAACTTTCTTTGTCTCTTCTGATCAGTCTTGGCTTGAAATCCACTTTGTCAGCCAATACAATAGGTACTCTGGCTTTTTTCTGGGTTCCTGTTGCGTGGAGTACTGCTTTCCATTCTTTGATTTTCAGTCTATGTTTATTTTTTGAGTTAAACGTGTTTCTTACAGGCAGCATATTGTTGGATTCTGTTTCTTGATCCATTCTGCCAATCTGTTTCTTTTGATTGGTGAGTTGAGGCCATTTATACTGATGACTATAACTGACATGTATCGACTTATCCTTGTTATGTTATTTTCCTGTTGTTGGCTCCCTTTTGTCCCCCTCTGTTTAATTACTTGGCTTGCCTGGTGGATTCATTCTATTGGGGTTCATGGGAGTGTTGTCTTCATCGTCTTTTTCTATGAATATCCTTCAGAACTTTTTAGAGTGCTAGTTTGTTGATCATGAATGTCTTCAGGGGTTCTTTATCAGGGAAGTATCTTATTTCTTCATCAGTTTTGAAAGATACATTAATCTGAGTTGGAGGCTGCTTTTTTTAGGGCTTGACAGGCTTTCAAATGTAATATTTCAAGCGAGCTCAAGAGATACTAGACATTTTAAGAAGATTTTTAGTATTGAGTTTAGTCTCCCTAAGGATCCTGTTCTAATTGTTCTGACTCCTCCTCTAAATGACTCAGTGTTCAGGAGGCATCAGAATCTGAAGCAAGGCTTGTCACGACCCACTGTAGCTGCCCACTCTGGGAGCTTCTGATGTAGTAGAACTGAGTAGAGCCAGGGAATCTGTTTCTACCAAGCCATGAAATGCTGCTGATGGTGCCACTCTAAGGACCTGACTCTGGGAACCAAAATGCTACATTTTTAGTTTCTTGCAGAGGGAAAAACTGCATCTTCAGGTAAGCCTTAGAATGCAATTCAAGAAATTTGGGTCAAAGAACAGAGACTAAAATAGTGCTTACAGGAAGGAATGAAAAAAAGAGTAAGTGCTGAACTTCCCAAGGATAAAACCATCTGCCAAACTAACACACAGTACTGCTAGAACACAAACACTACCACAGTGACCTCAGCTTTAAAACCGCCAAAAGAGGGAATAAGAAATCAATGAACATAAGAGTTCAGTGTGCAACGCTTATGAGATCAGAGGGAAAACTAGATTGTAAAGAAGAGAATAAAATCGAGCAACAGTGGTATTACTGATAATCTGTCTCAACTGGTATCTGCCTGTAATGTGGACACGGTTGATATCAAGCATTCATTCGGGCAGTTTTCTTTAGAGTACATGCAGGTTTTTATCTCCACTCTTACTTGTGGAAGTGTGAGCACCACTAAGCCTCCTGATGGCTCTTGACCATCGTCTACAAGGAGACATCTAAGACAAGGCACACTGGTGAGTGAGTGTGCAAGCTGCACTACTACAAGAGTAGCTGCTAATGTTGGCAGTTTCTGAAGTCCAACTTTTGTATTTATCTTAAGAACTAGAGACGAACAAAATGACACTGAACCTTCGTGAGGCAGCTTTACCTTCGCTAATATCTTGACTATATCCACCGTCCGGCTCAATGTCAGAAGGGATCATAATGTGCCACGTGGTCATGCGCGCTTCGGCTTCCAGTCCAAATCCTTCCACATTGCTGAAAAACGCAAGTCAAGCTTAACTATCCAAAGGAAATGATTACAGCTCAAAACTGTAACAAAAAAGAATCCGTCTGCAGAGACATGTAACCTAAGGCTCCCCACAGTCCCCCTACTGGCAGATGCATAAAACAGAACAGCAATTTACCAAGAAGATGCCATTTTTATGGAGTATCTCACAGATTCAATTGGATAAATGTAATTAAACTAATCTACAGCACCACAATGATCACCTTCACGTTCAAGATCCTTCTGGATGACTGTTAACATTGTTACCTAGAAGTCACCCGAAGTTCACCTAACCAGGTAGTTCTAATACCCTGAGTCCTGTCAAGTTCCTCATCCACTCTCCTCTCCTCCAGCAGCAGCGAGAGTCGCAGCTTTCCACATGTACCACCTCTCTCTGGCTCAGGGCAATCTCCCAGACAGCTCTTTCTTCAGCACTTGCCCCTCCAACCAGGTCCCACATGCAACTCCACCTTACAGGCCCCTGTCACATGCTCCAAGGCACAGTGCTGCTTCCTCAAGAGCATCCCAAGTCCAACCGGTCACAGGCATCTGCTCTCCCCACAAGAGGGCTGCTGCAGGGGCTACGTTGCATTTATCACAGACCCTAACTCCATGACAGGCCCCAACATGCGCTACAGAATTACGTCAAAGCAATCTATAGAAAATACTGATTGCATCCCTTTAACACGGAACATTACCCTGAGATTTTTTACATGTCTTAGTCTCTAACAGCATGTAATTTACTTGCTTTGAAAGCAAACTTCCTTTTTAAAATTATACGGGACATATTATGATTACAGGAAAATTTAAAATGTGGAAAAGTGGAGGAAAAATACTCATTTTTTTATTAGATATAAATGTAATACCGGTCCTTTTCTATTTGCAGAAAGTATTAAGTAAAGCAGAAAAAAAGGGAAAGTGAAATGTTATCAAAAAAGTTAAAGAATTCTGGTGGACTAATCTGGAAGAGGAACTTAACAAAGCAAGCAGAGCCTCAACAATTACCTTCCGGCATGGAGATTAATCAAGCAGTGAGCGAGACAGCTGATGAATTCCTGGTCGTGGTTGCCAGGTCCCAAGATCAAGTTCCGATTGACAGTCAGGAGCCGGAGCGAGTCCAAGAGCTGTACTTGCTGAGGGACAGTCTTGTGTGCCCGTGAGAACTGATACAGGATGGTCCTATTGAGGCAGTGATAAACCGCATCCAGCGACAGTCCCTGTGATCTTCTCTTCGACTGCAGACATCGAAAGACACGTTTTTAGCAAAATGGACAACAAGGAGAGGCTTATTTATCATTCACACATGAACTCGGATTAGCTATTACATACCATATGCCATGCTAAGAACTAGGGGTGCTAAGGTAAGTACCACTAAGTTCTTGCTATTGTGGGGTTCACAACTTTTTATTTTGATGCTCTAGTTGTATCTCCTTGCTTGGAAGTTCTTCTCTCTGAGTTGGCTGTAAATATGTCCCTTGGGGGACAGGAGGGAAGTTCTGCACCTGTTCACCGCATACAGATACAGCGCACAGACAAGTGCTTCTGTAGTATTTTAGGAAAATGATGTTTATGGCTACAAATCAGAATAATTACGGGAATTACTGGCCACAGTGCTTCCTATTCTACAGTACGGGGTAAGCACGATTAATCCCTTGTGCCAAGCCAGGCCCACATCCTCAGCCACACATGCACGAGGAACAAAGAACATCGAAGGCACACGGACCACATGGACGGGTAAGGACTCAACGTCAAGAGAGCATCTCTTCAAGGCCAACTCGCATGCCTGTAGCCTTTGCACACAAAGCACTACGAAACCCATCGAGCTGCATAAACGTAAGGTTAAAGCAGCTGGTCGCAAAGGAGAACACCAGGAGGGAGGACAGAGACCCACAGCTGAGGGAGTGAGGCGGGCTGACCAGGGACGCACTGCACCTGGCTACTGGTAAGGGGCAAGGGTTAAAGGAATACTTTTATTCACTTTCAAGACGCATAGCTTTATATTAAACGTTAACATTCATTATCCTATCAGTTACAATGATTTCCAACAATGATGACACCATAGGCAGTTTTTCAGGAGGGAAACATGTACTCTACAATAGTGACAATGGATTACCTGTGCAATTAGTTGAATTATAAAATCTATAAGAAGTTTAGAGTCTTTGTTGAACATGCCTTGCCAAAGCTTGTCCACCACACGTTGTGTGAAATAAAACACATTGTTCACCAATACCTGGTAGCTTCCTCCACTCGTAATAGGCAGAGATGCGTCTTCCCCTAAATTCCGGCAGAAAAGAAGTCTAAGAAAATTGGTGTCTACTAGCATGAGACCAGATTCTCAAAGATATCAGGCTAAAGAAAAACAAGTGTATCTACAGCACTGAAGAAATACGACCACAAGCGCTAATGTACTATTTTAGGAAAATGATATTTATGGCCCCAAGTCAGAATAATTATTGGAAGAAACAGTTTTAGCGAGATAAAATTGTGGCGGATCGAGACACCCTGTGAGGTCTCCTACGCCTGAAGACCCTCTGTGACAACAGAGAGAGCTTCAACTCAGCTGCCAGTGGTGGCGAACTCCACGCAGAGGAAAACGAAGTCAGTTTACCGCTAGAAGCGGGTCTTGTGTAAATAATCAAGTGAAGACAACCCATCCAACACACCTCTGTTCTGTTTATCTGTATCTTTCATAGCAATCATCAGACAGGCAGATAAGAGCTACAGGAAAATGGTGACAATCAAGGGGTCTGTGATCTGTCGCCTTCTCTAAGGCAACCCTGATATCCTTTGTTTACGTGTGGCTAAAACACGTGCGACTTCAAGGTAATTCCCCAGCCCTTTCTTCTACCTACAATCCTCTCCCTGAGCCCCGTCTTCTCGGCAGAAACCCTGTACACTGCACTGCACATGGCTATTATTATTTCTTCTTAACTTGTCATAATAAGCAAAACTTTTACTATCTTTATGTGGTGTGATTGATCTCAACTGAGGATGAACAGGTACAAAAGTATGACTTGGCACTTGGCCTTCAGGGTGCACGGTTACATGTTAAGAAGATGCCAACGATTTCCTGGCAAATTTATTTTGGAAAAAAATGTAATTTAGTAACACAGAGGTTCTATGACTCATATGATCACTGGGAACTCAGAATAGCACATAAACTAAACCATTCCTTTTTTTCCTCTTCATAATTCTCATTTTGCTTACCTATAAGCAGTGGCTCCACTGGGAATGTATCAAGTTCTGCATTATTATTGTAACTAGATCCCAATGCATTGAAAAAACATATCCTAGTGTCTCTTGGCCTTATTTCTGGACCAGCCTTTACACCATAACAATGAAACAGAATTACCCAATAACACATCAGCTGCAAGAAGGTGGTCCATCACACCGTCCAAAATGTAAGTCTGAAATTCTTTTTGCTGAGTTCTTGTGGATCTTTCAGGGGAAGCCTAAATCAATAAAAATTGAAATCAGAGACATAATTAATTACAGAAAGACAGGGGCTCAATGATTTTTATGCTATGAAATGTATCAAAGCACAAAAAAAAAACCTCCTAGAAGTAAACTTTTAAAAATTTGACACAGGGATGGTATATATGGTTATAATCTTTTTCTTATTTTTCTGGCCATGGAACTTTAAAAAATTTAAGCAGAAACATCTTTAAATCCATTCTTCCAAAACTACTATTGTAAACTTTTTAATATTTAATACATATTTGATAATCTATTATACCTCACTTCCACAAGAGAGCTGGCAGTTCATAATGAAATACAGACAAAATCAGAAAGACATTTAAACAGACACAAAGCTCGAGATGGGGCAGGAAGTATTTACCACGCATTCGCTAAGCACATAATTCAGCTTCAAGCCTCCCAGTGTCAAAACAGAAACAAAGTATGTTTCACAAAGCTTTTGAGGACCTAAAAAGTACATTAAACCGCCAGCGGGGATACAGGCTTTCCTTTGAGTGTCAAAGAGGAATGCTCTCATAAGACAGCAAGGAGCCCTACAGGCGGTGGGATGAGATGGTGTTAAAAGTTATCTTGCATAGAAGCTGAGGGCATGGAATTCAGCGACGTCCTCTGAGAGCCTCCACCCGTGCTCTGGGAAGACATCAAGCTGCCTAACTTCCGAGTATCAGCTCGCGTATCAAGGCTGGGACGCAACCTCACCCTGGGAGCACAGGCCTGGAAGGGGAGGGCCTTGCCCACCCTCAAATGCTGACAGCTTCGGCAAGGCTTCTGACAGAAGCTGCATATGGAACAAGCCCGCAAGTGCTCAGAACGCTCGCTCTTAAGAAGAGATGCTGCTGGGTCTGGAGGCACATGCACAGTCCCATGTACACAGAAGGCCGGAGCAGGAGGAGTGCGTGTTCAGAGCTAGCCTGGGCAACTGAGCGAGACCCTGCCTCAGAATAAAAAGGGCCAGGGGCATATGTGGCTCAGTAGCAGAGTGTGTTTAGCGTGCGTGAAGTCCCAGGTTCAAACTCCAGGACTGGGGCGGGGGAAGACACAGACTGTGTTAGATAAAGGAGATTATTTATTCAGGTCCTTTCAAGTTTGAAAAACGCCACTGCTGAACACATCCACTCATCTCATACCTTTCGCGGGTGCGCGCTCTATGGTTAGGTTCAGCTGTGCTCTCCTGCACATACCCTTTCTCAACTTTGTCCTGTCAGGCTCTGATTACCATTTCAGTTTCCATGGAGAGCCTCTCCTTTTCCCCTGCACCCTACAGCACTGACGGTGTCTCTTCTTGGAGCTCTTTCCAGATTACCAAGGGGACAAGCTCTCCTGGGCATGC
The DNA here is from genome assembly GCF_000276665.1 of Chinchilla lanigera. Classification (NCBI taxonomy): domain Eukaryota; kingdom Metazoa; phylum Chordata; class Mammalia; order Rodentia; family Chinchillidae; genus Chinchilla; species Chinchilla lanigera. The sequence goes on along the minus strand of NW_004955474.1, from coordinate 4,980,584 downwards.
TTTTGAACTCTCCCACATGGGTTATTTTCCTGCCAATGTTAAACACTGCGGTCCTTGCTAAAATGGTTAGCACACTTGGGTCCTAAATTACATCACTGACTTCCTTTAATGGAACAAGTGACATTTTCACACGAGTAAGACCAACACCTATGGCTTCAAGGTTGACATGAACGAGTTAACCACATTAGCCACTAGGGGGAGCAGCGGCTCCTGAGAAGCAGCAGTCTCCACAGTCTCCCGCACTCCTCAGGGGCTAGTGACCCTGCTGACAGGTACTGCCAAAGGAATGTGAATCTACCTACAGGCAAGGGCTTATGTATGCTATTCCTTCTTGTGACCTTTTGTTTTGTCTGGAGACTGTTCCAGATGAATATTTTTTTTTTTTTTTTTGGAGACAGGGTCTTACTATGCAGTTCAGGTTGTCCTTGAACTTGCTATACAGCCCCAGTTGGCCTCGAACTCATGGTGATCCTCCTGCCTCAGCCTTCCGAGTGCTGGGATGACAGGTGTACATCACCTCGCCTAGCCCAGAGTAACACTTTGCAATTGTTTTTAGAAATGGCTAATTTCGAGACCAGCAGTGAGGCGCTTCAGGGGTAGAGCCGCCGTTATTTCCCTGACGATGGGCCAGGGGCTGAGGCAGACAATGTGAGGTGAGGTGGGGAGACAAGGCCACTGGGAGCCGTCCATACCCAGGGATGGGCCGGGCACATGGCGGCCCCGCAGCCGAATCCAGTCTGCGCTAGCTCTGCACAGCAGCGTCACGCACAGCCCTGCTCGTCCCTTGGTATGGGCGGTAGCTGCTCTCATGCTTTGCGATGTGCATCAATAGGGGACACAGACTGCGGGCCCACAGAAGTCAAGCAGGCCTTTCCAGAAAAGTCTGCCAATTCTTAGAGAAAGGCTGGGAGGATGGAATTAGAGAGGCATGTGAGAGACAGGGAAGAACAAACTGCGAGCCTAAAGCACATTCGGGATTCAAATGCTCACGGCCTGTACAGAACCCAAAACGAGAAACCTGAAGGCCATCGACCAGAGCTTGCTTATTTATGGCCTCATTACAAAAGCAACGCAGACGGGTGGAAATGTGTTTGTCTTTACCTCCAACAAAAGATCGATCAAGGGCGTCTGCTTGCTGGCGGGGGTGAGACAGAGGTTGTCTATTATTAAGACCCGCATGAAGTCGAAAACGAACTTTTTAGCTGGGTGGTTGGTCAGATAGGTCTTGGTGCCCACATTGCAGTACTCGGACTGACTCCTGTTCATCCCCGTGTCCGCGGCGAAGGCTTTGAACTCCTCAGCAGGAGACCCAACCTCGTCGTCGAGATCCGTCACCTAGGAGACCAAAGGGAGTCGCATGAGGCTCACTGTGACGCTTTCTCTGTGTGTCTCCAAAATATGAAACAGCAGCATAGCATCTTCCCTCAGGATTTACTTCCGACCAAGCTATCGGGATCATATTTCCCTCTGCTGTACTGGACAGGGCTTCCAGCCCGGTACCTGGCACCGTATGTCACACACAGCTCCTTGGCATATGGTCCCTGAGTGACCACGAACCATGGATCTGCTTTTCTGCAGAATTACAGGTCTCCTGTGGCAAACAGACCTTCAGTGAAGTCACAGCATGAGGATGACTATTTTTGGATATGGGAAGTCTACCTGCGGAGAAGTCAGTCCAGTCTCAGATGAAAACCTGGCATAATGCTAGTAACTAAGGCCTGATCCATTTTCTTTGCAGGAGACGAAAGTCCAAGTAAACAAACACAGTAACAAAACTACTGTCAATTGTGAGGCAAAGAAAAAATAGTTCAGATGAAAGATTGTAAGATGTTAGCAAGATTTTTAAGTATCTTGGAGGTCACATGTTTACCAAAAATGACGGCTCTACCATTATAAACAAGCTAGAGTACTAAGGTCATGTTTTACAGTATAAGTGGCTCGATCTCCTGAAATTCTCACAATTTTAGAATGACTATTTCATCTTTATACATGGAGAAAAGCAAGACAGCAGTTGATTCCAGGCCTTTCGGTACATGACAAAAGAAGAAACATTATGAAATTCTGAAGTACTATGAAAAAGCAACTTTGCGGGGGGGGGGGCTACTTAGAAGGACAAAAGAAGTATCTATACTATCTGGGATTATATCTAATAGTATTTTATTAAATTAGTACACAAAAAATGTTGAACAAAATAAGAACAGCTGGGCAGCAGAACTAAGAGTTACTATCTCTTATTTTAAGAGTTGGAACAGTTTGAGATTTTGCAAGTTTTCTTGTACCTTTTTCTATCACATAAATGCACTGATTAACAATTATAAAGTGTAATTTTTTCATGCTTTGTGAATTTGATTAAAAAATTGATTGACTTGGTACTAAGAAATAACTTGATGCAAGACATCTTTTATATTTGCATAGGTTTTTTTTTTACTGTCTTTTACCTTTTTTTTACTATTTTAAAGTTAAAAGTATTTCTGTCATAATTATAAACAAAATTAGCCTGTATTAAAATATATTCTACTCTGTGTATCTTTCATGCTTGAAATTTTGAAGGTTAATTCAATATGGCATGTTTTAGAATATTCAACTCAATAACAGCTTGTAAAATTTCACTGAAGGAAACTGGGTGTGGTGGTGCATGTCTGGAATCCCAGCACTTGGGAGGCTGAGGCAGGAGGATCCCTGCGAGTTCAAGGCCAGCCTGGGCAACACAGTGAGTTCAAGCCCAGTCTGAACTGCATAGTAAAACCCTGTCTCAAAAAAAAAAAATTTTTTTTTCATTGAAGGTTTTGATGAGGAAAAAGAGTATACACAATGAAAGCACTGGTGAAATTTTGAAAGTTTCTTTCTATAAAATATAAAATACTCAATATCTAAATCTAAATTAGGCATGGAAGATCAATGTTAACGCTGGATTTCTGTGTTTCACATTTGTTATAGTGTTCAAAACGCAGATAAAGTATTTATTATTTGTAAACATGCTTTTACAAAAGTAAATTTTGAATTACTAAGGAAAAAAAAATAGACAGTCAACTCTATGCTTCATTTGTAAAGATCAAATCCAGCAAATGCCTACTTCCTGAAATAAAAAGGAAAAAAGTGGTCTGACCAGAGCTCTATTAGCTGAGGAAAGTGTTTATAATTGTACCACCATCAGCACATCAAATAAGACGAATCAACCATGTTGATTTGTGTTATTTTGTCCTGAGACTCTGTATCACTTTGAATGTTCTGGCTTTGATTTGTTTACGTTTGTGATACTGGTATGCTGCCACTGTTCTATTTGTTTGTTTGTTTCTCACATACTGCTCTCTTTAAAATAAAGAAAATTAAAAAAAAAAAAACACAACAGGAAAGCAGGGGGAGGCTTCCTTCCGGTCTCAGGTGAGCAGGCTGCAGGGCGCCGAGACGTAAGTCATCTACAAGGTGGTCTGCAAAGCTATGAAATTAACTTGGTCACAAACTTAAAAAGATTGGCAAGGAAATATCTGCTAACCATGGCACAGACTAGCTCCAGGTTTGCCACTTTCCTCCCCTTTCCTACCATCTCCGAGTAAGGGCGGATATTGAAGGGGAAGACGGTCGCGGCCAGGGCGCACAGGAAGTCGGGGCTCATCCACATGGAGGCCAAGTCAGGCACGTTGTGGTACAGGTAGCGGAAGAACTGCATCAGCGTCACTGGGTACTCCCGCAGCCAGGAGCCCTCTTCTTCCGACTGCCACGGCTGGCACAGGGAGGAGAGCGGAAATCACGTTACAGAACTCGACAGCACCCAGAATGACCTGAACGCCCACTGCTGGCTACTCTGCCAGTGCTGGATGCGTCAAAGGTCCAGAACTCTACACACCACACGCGTGAGTGAAGACACGTGCGAATGTGTGTAAGTGAACAAAGCCCTGGAAACCGGGAGGATGTCTGTGTGTGCACTGGAGAACTCGGCTCTGGTAACCACGTCAGGGGCTCTGGTTATCTTTTCTGGCAACAGGAACAGTGCGGGGTCTGGGGGGCTGTGTCACCAGCAATGCCGTCCCACGTGCATCACGCTGCAGAGTCAGGAGGGAAAGAAAAGACGGGCGGCACCTCATCCTCTGAGCCTTTTACCATCACGGGAACCACGGCAGGCACGACACTCCTGAATACGACATCACAACAAAAGTGATGACGACAAGGAATCACCCGGTGTGAAGGTGCACACCTATAATCCCAGCACTCAGGAAGCTGAGGCAGGAGAGTTGCTGCGAGTTTGAGGCCAGCCTGGGCTACATACTGAGTTCAAGGCCAGCCTGGACTATGTAGTGAGACCCTATCTCAAAATAAGAACAAAACCAAAAACGATCCTACATGGTGGAAACACATTAAGTCATAGAAGCAAATTAAGTGGGCAAATGGTTCACAGAATTCCTGTGTAACAGATAGATACAGACATGTTTGGTTGTTCACGTCCAATTTAAAAAGCAGAAAATGGTAACTTTCATTGTTAATACATTTAATCTCTAAAGGAAAGGGACTTCCATAGTTCAAACAGTGTATCACTGTCGTAACATAGAAAATAAACCTTCACTATGCATGCGTACACATATATTCCTCACATGAGTGCTATCAGTCACTACTGAGGAAGCACTCACTACATGCCAGGCTGCAAGGCTCTCCCTGTACTTAACTTCATGAGATCCTCTGTTATCACCAGCCTTTTAAGCTGTGGAAACTGAGGCACACAGCAGCTAGCACGTGTGAAGTACCAGAGGCGGGAGCAGGTTCTAGAACCTGTGTCCTAACGGCTGCACACTATGTCCTTCCCTTGCGGATGTGAGGCAGAGCAGAGGCAGCAGAGACCTCCCAGCAAATAAACAGCAAAGGAACATCAGCAGATGACTCCACTGAAATCAACAAGCAGGCCAAGTACAGGCGGGCGAGGTGGGCACCTCTGCTTACCGAATTCAGCATGCTGCGGAGCATGCCCAGCAACAAGAAAGCAGCCTCCGTGCACACGTTGTGGATGGACGAGACCACGGTTCCGCTGGAGGCCGGGACACCAAAGATAAACTTCCAGATGGAATCCAGATCGAACTGCAGAGGCCAGAGCGACTGGAGATGAGGCGCCAGGAGCTTTTTGTCAGGACAGATTCTAGAAAGTTCCACTACTCTTCAATTTATTTGATTCTTTTTTTTTAAAGTGAGCAATGAAGAAAGAGAGACCTAGCAACTCTCCATCCTCCATTTCAAAGCTCACTTTTGTAGCTATTCTATGCATTATCTTGTGGGCTGCCTTAGGTATCTATGTTCAAATACTGCTTTCTACCTTTTTTCTAAATAAGCAAAAATAAAATACATGCTACTTAGCCAAGATGCTGTTACAGAAGGGAGGATTTTAAGGAAGATCTTTCTAAAAAAGCACAAGGACCTCACTTCCCCTACTCTCGGCGATCTTTTAATTCAAATCTAGATTATTTATAGGTAAGACCTGAGAAAACAGAAATCAATTTGAAGAGCTGTGCTAGTACCAGTTTTATGTAATACTTTATTGCTTTGGAGCCAAGGGGGCTTGAAAACCACGTAAGCAAGCAGAAGCAGGGCTCTAGCCCAAGTGATCTCATTTAAAAAACCTGTGAAGTACCAGAATTGATATCCATATGACTTGGCATTGCATGGAAGCAAAGTTGAGTTGAAAAGCTAAATTCCTAAAACTTTGTAGTGTAAGAAATGTAAGATTTACACAGACATACATAAAAGTTTTCAATTAGAAGTCAAAAATCCTCATTATTTTCCCAATGTCGATATTATTATGAATTAAAAATATTTTTCTAATCAGGACCTGCATCTACTCCCTTCATTTTTAATTCTCTGAAAATTAAATCACATTTCTAGATAAAAATTAAACAGCTCTGAACAATTCTTTCGACGACCATGAAAACCACTCCACCTTCTATGCACATGTAATCACAGAGAGCGTCCACAAGACGAAAAAGCCCGGGCAGTGACGAGGGAAAGTTGGGAAAGTTATCTACGGGGTTTTCACACTGTTTGCGTCCCAAATGAAATCTTAAACGCGAGGAAGGGGGCGGAGTCAGTAACTGGTTTCAGGTGGTTAGCCCGGACCCGAAGGCGCTGGCTGCGCACACCCACACGCACACCTTACTAGGTAATTCCTACCTTGCCACCCTGCTTACATCGGCTGCTGGCGACAGGCGCACTGACCTGCAGGTTCTCAGGCAGCTCACTAACTGGCTGCTGCAGAAACAAGGCCATGAGGAGGAAATAGAGGGCAGGGACATTAGTGTGCTTAGGAAGGAACGACTGGAGAACCGGAAAACCGGGGAAGTGGCAGGCGTCCCGGTTGATCTCCCTGACCGTCGATCTCCCTCCGGCACTCCTGCCCACGTTGAACCCTAAGAGAAGAGGAGATACAATAATAAAATTAAAAACTGGCAAGCACGTTGTGCAACGAAGGGATGTGACGCGGCACTCGGGATACCTCCATCCCGAACATACAAGTAAGCATGAGCGATCAGCTCGTAACCGTCCAATACATCTTCTGTCAGTCATCCTCTGCCAGCTCTCTGCTTGAGCAAGCCAGGCAGGGTACAGGTTTTGAAACGCAGCTGGGATAATCAGATACAAGTGTACGAAAATACTTCAGGTGATAGAAATTCTACTCATTAAAGAATAACTTCAGCCGGGCCTGGTGGTGCAAACCTGTAATCCCAACTACTCAGGAAGCTGAGGCAAGAGGATCACAAGTTCAAGGCTAGCTCGTGGAACCTGTGAGACCCTGTCTCAAAAATGGAAAGGGCTGAAGTGTAACTCACTAGAAGAGTATCCCTGGGTTCAATCCCTAGTATTCCTCACCCCTCTAAAAAAGAGTAACTTCAGAAGAACTCCCTTCTTCCTGCTTGGATTCCCTTAAAAAGGAAGTGTAATTCAAAATAGAGTCGAACTTGAGAATGCTATACAAATAGAAGTTAGAAATATATTCGGTGCAGCAGTCAGGATACCTCATTGGTCTTGAAAACCATGATAAACCAGTTAATTTTTTTTTTGTCTTTTTGAGACAGCGTCTCACTATGCAGTTCAGGCTGGCCTTGAGCTCACTTTGTAGCCCAGGCTGGTCTTGAACTCGCAACAGATCCCCCTGCCTCAGCCTCCTGAATGCTGAGATTACAGGCATGCGCCACCATGCCCGGCCTTAAACCACTTAATCTTAAATTATGGACTTAGGGAAAGACTAACTGAAGAAACAAAAGGAGCTTCTCTACAGCATGCAGGGCAGCTGGCCGGCAGGACAGCAAGCGTGGGCCCACTGTGGTGCGGCTGTCCGCGGGGCACCGGCTGCCCGAGCCTTCTGCAGAAACCCAGCTTCCTCAGGAGACAGGCAGCGCCGCTTCTGACGGCTCACGGCACCTGTGTCTCCACCAACCTGTGCCTCCGTTCTGCAGAACTCGCCCTTTGCCACGCTAAACCTAGTACAGTGCTGAGCATGCAACCAACGTCAGCCAAGTCTTGTGCAAAAAGCAACCGAGAGTGAAGAACGAGTGTGTGCTTGGAAGCAATCTATCTCTCAAACGGAAGGTCACATTTTTTCAATTTTTCTTTTTTGGGGATGGAGTGAGCACATACCGGCCACTACTATTTAGCATGATAAAAATGCAATTTATGTCTATGTTGCTTTTTATCATAACCAAATGCTCAGTGTGGTGTGAGCCAATCTTCTCAAGTACCTCCTACTAAGTAACATAAACCGGCACAACAATTAGCAGGCTCTTTCATGTATCATCTCTGAATCATAATGCATATGTGAATTATAAGCTGCTATTATCAATTTTAGAAGAGAAAATAGGAGATAGATTCCAAGTCACAGTGTCGATGAGTAGTAGAATAGGGTAGAAGCCTGATATCTTTATTTAGGGTTCATAAGATTGTGCTGTCTCCTATATGTCCCTGTTAATGATTTCTCTACATTTCTGAAAGAATGGCTCATTAGACACTGGGCTGATTTTTTTTCATTATAGTAAGTTCTAAATGAAATTATTAACAGAAAGTATCACGTTATACATAAAATAGAAAAATAATTCTGTTCTCACTGCAGGCCCTAAAAGGAAAGTGGTAGTATGAGGCGTGAGGAGGAGGCTCAGTGGTAGAGTGCCTACTCAGCATACATAAGGCCCTGGGTTCAAATCCCAGCATGACCAAACAAAATAGAACAGCAGCAACAAAACTAGGAAACCAACATTAGCACTGTGTCTTCATTTTTAAAGTCCCACACTATATCCCCCAACTACTAATCTTAAGGAGCATTTTAATGTACTATGATTGGCATTAGGTGTTGTTAGGCATTGACTCAGATTATGGCTGCATTTTTTTTTCTTTCTGTTTTTTTGAGACAGGGTCATGCCATGTAGTTCAGGCTGGCCTTGAGCTCACTTTGTAACCCTGGCTGGACTTGAACTTGCAACGATCCTCCTGCCTCAGCCTCCTGAGTGCTGGGATTACAGGTGTGTTCCACCATGCCCGGCCAATTATGGCTACATGGATGGTATTTTTTTTTTTTTTTTTTTTGGTTTTTCTCCGGTACCAGGAACCGAACTCACGACCTTGCGCTTGCCAGGCAGGCGCTTTGCCGCTGAGCTAAATCCCCAGCCCCTGGATGGTATTTTTATAAAAAAAAATTTTATAGAGCCTAGTGAATAGGAACTTCAGGGTCAATATCACTAGATTGTTCCTCAGACCAAGGAGAAATATGACATATGTATCTGTCATATAGATAGACAGATATTAAGGAGAAACTACATTAAATGAGATCAAATTTAAATGGAATATTCTGATTCATTTTCTGGAATCAGGACAGCATGGGCAATGTGCAAGCAGGTTCTGATGAGGGACAAGCGAGTTCTAACCCACAGAGTCAAATGGGTCAGATGTGGAAAATGCACATCTTTCTAACATTACCGAAATGATGAAGGACAGAAGAAGCCCAAGACGGTGAGGAAACAGACTTTTAGACACCATTATTACCTCATGTAATTAACAACCTTAATCCCTAACTAGAGAGATTAATTCTTAACTTATACTAACAAGCTTAATTTATTTCTATAAAAACGATTTCTGTACTACGAAGTATGTATCTATCTCCAGATTCACGAGGGCTAAGTGAGATGACTCACTAAAAGAATTCTGCAAACCACAACATACTCTGTGAATCTTAGTTTATTAGTGCTGCTTTTGGCCTTCCAAAGAAGCGGTCCCTTTTTAAAGCAAGGGGCATCAGAATCCCTGACTTGAAATTATACTATAAACCTACAGTGATAAAAACAGCAGGGTACTGGCAAAACAAAACAAAACAGACCCAAGGATTAATGGAATGGACTAGAAGATGCAGAAACAACTCCAGACATACTTAGCCACCTTATCTTTGACAAAGGTTCTGCATACATTCACTGGAAGAAATATAGCCTCTTTTATAAATGGTGCTGGAAAACTGGCTCTGCACATGCCGAAGATTTAAATTGGACCCATCTCTCTCACCATGCACTAAACTAAATTCAAAATGGACGAAAGATCTAAATATTAAAACAGCAACATTAAATCTGCTGGAAGACAGAATAGGTAAAATTCTTGAAGACACTGGTATAGGCAAAGACTTTACAAATAAAACCCTGATCGCATAGGAACCATCACAAAGAATCAACAACTGCGATCTGATCTTATTAGAAAGCTCAGCCAAGTGAAGAGACAACCCATGGTGTGAGAAAAAATGTTTGCCAGCTGTTCCTTGAAGGATTATTACCAAGAACATATAACGAACGAACTCAAAAAAAAAATCAGACCTCCCAAGTTTAAAGATCCAATCCAAAAATGGACACCTAAAGTGAACAGACACTCTCAGATGAAGTTACTACAAAAAGCAAATACATATATGAAAAAATGTTCAACATCACTGGTCGTTAGAGAAACGCAAATTAAAACAACACTGAGATTCCATCTCACCCCAGAAAGAATGGTTAGTATCAGGAAATCAACCACTAACAAATGCTGGTGGGGCTGTGGGAAAAAAGGAACCCTTCTCCACTGTGGGTGGGAGTGCAGACTGGTGCAACCACTGTGGAAATCAGTGTGGAGATTCCTCAAAAAACTAGGATTGGAGATCCCATTTGACCCAGCTATTCCCCTTCTGGGTATCTTCCCAGAAGAATTAAAAACATCATACCAAGTGATATATGTGTACCCATGTTTATAGCAGCACAATTTGTAGTAGCTAGATCTTGGAAACAACCCAAATGTCTATCAACTGAGGAATGGATAAAAAAAAGTGGTCTTTTTATATACTGGAGTATTACTCAGCCATAAACAAGGATAAACTGGAGACTTTTTTAGGTAAATGGATGCGTCCCACGAGCATACTCGTAAGAGAAATAAACCAGATGCACATGTGTAAATATTGCATTGTCTCCCTAGTGTGAGAAGCTGAAAGAGTAATAAGATCCAAAATACACAATAGACACTGTGAAATGGGAAGAAACTTCAAAAAGAAAGAGAAACTTGTTTGAAGGAATGGAGAAAAGAAGGTAGGGAAAAGCAGAAGAATTAGATATATGTATATATATAAAAGATACTTAAAATAGTTATACTACTGATTTCTCTTAGTTCATTGAAAAGAAAGGTTTGTTCTAATATTGTTCGGACAATTAAATGCTCATATCCTGTACTCTAAGTAACTAATTTAAAGGTAACAATATGCAGTGTATTAACCACTGTTACCCTCCTATCACCTTCTCTTGAAATTTTGTTTTTGCTTTACAATAAAATTATTTAAAAAAAGAAGCAGTTCCTTCCTTATTGTGGCCTGTAAGCTAAATTTCCTGCTATGACACTATGCCCAATAAACACATTTTTAGGTTATGATCTTACCCAGAGTCCATGCAAAGTACTGATCTATTTTTCAGAGTGCAAAAAGTATCTATAATAATAATTTAAAGTTGGGCATGATGGTACACGCCTGTAATTCCAGCACATGGGAGGCTGAGGCAGCAGAATCTCTATGAGTTCGAGGACAGCCTGGGCTACATAGTGAGACCCTATCTCAAACATCCGCCCCCTTCAAAAAAAATCAAAAAACACAGTCATTGAAAAGGTAAATTAAAGCCCATGTGTTTCTTAAAAAAATCATTTCATACTTAACTAGAAATGATACCTCTTTTTCTTTATCACATACAAAATTTCTTCAGATATTTTCCACATGTAAAATAACAATAAAACAGCACAGTCCTATGTCGGAAGCTCTGTCCTCCTGTCATTTACCGTGATAGCTGAAGCAACACCAGAAACATCTACAGCTAACACCTTTACATGTCTTAAATAAACAGACTGCATAGACACTCTGATCCCTAACTTTCCCATCTGACAAAGGTAGTTCTTATAATCATCACCCTGGGATCGGACAGACCATGACTATGTATGATTTTATGTAATGTTACGGGGACAAATGTATCTTTAAAGTACTTTAAGCACTGAAGAGTGTGCTTTCCAATTAAAGTATTATCTTCAAATAGGTGTTTCCCAAAGTAAGCTCATTAACAGGAACAAAAACAAGCTCGCTCCAATAAACCTAACAGGCAGAGAGGAAGCTCTGCTTTTCCAGTACTCCCCAATCGCTCACATCTATGTTCTATGTACTAGTGAACAGAGAACGTGGAGCTGTGGCTGGGAGGCTAAGCTGCAGCCCTGATGCCCCAAGAGTGCACCTCAGGCTTGAGTGACCTGGATTCAAATTCTGATACTTCCTAGCTGTGTGACAAGTGACTTCACACCTAGGGTCTGGCTTTTTAATCTGTGAACTGGCTAGGATAGATTTAGACTTCATACACTTGTTATGCAAACGAAGTAAGTTACTACACAGCCAGTGTTTAGTAACTAACAAAGAATGAATATTCAAGCATCTATTATCATTCTTGTTACCATCACTACTATTGATAATTTGCTAATTATTTACTTATAGTTGAAAAGAGGACCTATATTACAAAAAATTATAATAGGAATTCGGAGTTTGCAAATCTTAGTGTTCTATAACTTCAGTTTGAATTTGAAAACTTCTAAGCTTTTCATTCTGTAGTTAATTACCATGTACGACACTTCATGGTTATCAGGTAACCTGGAGAATATGAACTGAAGTAAGATTTGAACGCAGGATGCAAGAGCTTATCTGAAAGCAGCTGACTGTCCAAGACCCATACCTAATACAGTTCCGATCTTATTGGTTAGGACAGAGTCTGTCTGCTCCAGCCATCCTCCGCCACTGAGCCCTTCTTTAAACTTCACGAGGATGGACGGGTTGCTCAGCAGGACGACGAGAATCCGCATGGCCGCTGTCACCGTGCTGGGGTGCAGGTGCTCCTCCATGAACATCATAATCCAGTCGAAACCCAAAGTCCTGACCAGCTCCTCACAAGCTCTATTCATAGACAGGTGGATTGAAAGAAGTGAAATTAATTTCAGGAATTAGGATTTCAAATTAAAAGATATGACCAGGCTTCATTTTTGAGATACTACGTATTTCATAGTTAAAATAATCTATATAAAGTCAGTGGCAATTTTTTTTTTTTTGCTTGACATGATTAACCAGTATTAGCACATGGTACCATCAATTCCGAACTGTTTACTTACTGCAAGTTGATGCTTGTCTTTTCTTTAGATGTATACACTAGTTTTAGCAAGATATCTAGAAGTCTGTTCCTCAAAAGTATAAGATTAGCAGACACAAGTCCTCCAAACTCCTCTTCTGTTCCTACAATGAAAATAACTACATTAAATACATACAGCAGATAAACTTAAGTGTTACGGTTTCTGTCTGGATGTCCCTCAAAGCCTCATGCAGTCATGGGGCACACTTTTATTCAAGTTTTTGATTGATTCATGGTCCAATGCTAGGATTACGGGTGTGAGTGCTACACCCACCCTGGGATGGGTAGTTTGCATACAACATAAGGGAGGGAAGAGGCTTGTTCCTGGTCTCCTCCCTTTTTGCTCTTGCTGTCTTCTACTGTCCTCAACTGTTGCCCATGCCATGGGCCACCCTGCCTTGGAGCCAACCGAGTATGGACTGAAACCTCCACAAACTGTGAGCTAAATAAACCTTTTCCTCTTTAATTTGGGTGTTGTGTATTTTGTCTCAGCAATGAGAGAAAAGTAACTAAGACAGAATTTGGTACCTGGAGTAGGGCCATTGCTGTGACTATACTGGATCATGTGGTTTAAGAGCCTTTGGGAATGGCTTGTGTGAACAGTTTGGAAAGGTTCAGAGATATCGAAAGAGTAGAGCTGTAACACCTTAGGCTGTTCTGTAGATTCTGGTCGAGCTCAGAAGACCAGAAGGCTGATAGAAATTCGGCCTGTAAAGACCGGGTTCAAGAGGTTTCTGCTGGGAAGGACTGCATTGGCTGTTGGACTCCAGACAATGTGTGTTTTGCTTGGCAAAGTTTATCTGCATTTTGCTTATGTCCATAGACTTTGCCTGAGACTAAGATTAATGGTGGTGGACTGATTAATCCAGCAGAAGAAATTTCAAGTCAGGCAAATGTTGAGGTGGTGTCATGGCTATGGTTGGAGGCTTTTAGCCAGATTTATGTTGAGAATCAAGAGCAAAGAGCCCAGCAGGATGATTTAAAATGTGAGTGTGGCCAAAAAGAAAACTCCAGTAAAGCTGTGGACTGCAAAGGTAGAGCAGAGGAAATGTTGAGCGCTAAGAAGGAACAAGAGACTATAAAAGATGGCTAAGGGCTTCACAAGGAGCAGCAAGATCCCACCCTTTGCAGCCTCAAAACTGCAAAACTGCAAGACTCTGCTTTGAGGAGAAAGCCACAGAGTGCCATGTTTCAGAATGGTGGCAGTAGCTGCACCAGTTTCAGAATTGTGGTGGCATAGAGAATTTGTTCCTCAGAATCAGGTTCAGAGTGCTCACAATCCCTAGCAAAGAGAGAAGGAAGCCCGGCTCCTGCTCCAGCTGGCAGCAGACCTTGGCATCACTGTGTGGTGCTGATTTTAGGTGCATGCAGAAGGCAAGAGTTCTGAGGTTAAGAAGGCTTCCACTTAGATTTCAGAGGACCTTGGAGGCCAGGCAGTGTGCTCCTGAGAGCGCAATATGTGAAGCTGTGAGTGTGAAGCCAAAGGTGCAGTGGAGAACCCAGCAGTTTGGAAAAACCAGGAACATGGATCATCTAAGGAAAGCTCCAAGGATTGAGCAGAGTGGGTGTAAGAGAGAAGCCCTGGGAGCTAAGCCACCGGAAGTGTCATAGAGGTGGAGCCACATGGAGCTCACAGTTTCCCACAGATTGCTTAGGATATTCCACATGGAACTACAGGACTTAATGTTTGCCCTGCTGGATTTTGGACTTGCTTTGGTCCCAATGCTTGTATCCCCTTGTTTGTACCATTTAAAATGGTAATGTTTATCTTGGGCTATTGAATGTTGGAGGTGTTTAAATTTTCATTTGTACAAGGGCTCACAGCTACAAGTTTGTTTTAAATCTCAGAGGAGACTTGAGACGGACTTTTCAGCAATGCTGAAATTGTTAGGCCTTTGGCAACTTATAGAGATGGACTAATTACCTTTTGCATAAAGCGATGTGCATGAGTCTTTGTGGGGGCCAGGGGCAGAATATTATGGTTTGTGTTAAGATGCCCCCCAAAGCCTTATGCAGTCATGGGGTGGGCTTCTAGCATTTGTGATTGTTTCATGGTCCAATGCTGGGGTTTTGGGTGTGAGTGCTACACCCTCCCTGGGGCAGGGAGCCTGCATACAATATAAGGGAGGGAAAGAGGCTTGCTCTTGCTCTCCTCCTTTTGCTCTTGTTGCTTTTGCTGTTTTCCAACACCAGGAACTCTTACCCTCTTCCATGTGCCACCCTGCCTTGGAGCCAGCCAAGTATGGACTGAAACCTCCACAAATTGAACTAAATAAAGCTCTGTCTCTTTAATTTGGGTGCTGGGTATTTTGTCTCAGTAATGAGAGAAAAGTAAAACACTAAGACACGAAGGAAGACACTAAGACAACATATCCAACACGATTCTCTGAAATCTCACTGAAAAATAAATCTTTTAGAAAATGTTTTCTCTAAGAATGTTTTTCCACTAACACAGACACGGAAAAAGATCAGTGAAATAATTTTTTTTTTAGAGCCCTGGAAATTGTTCTTTTACATCTGACATTACCTACATCAGGGACTAAAAAAGATTTTAAGCCTTCTTTTACATTAGTACTTCCCTTTCCTCTGCAACAGGGGAAAGCCATCAAGTAAGGACTATATCAATCAAAGCACTGATTGCTACAGAGCCTCAGCCTCATAGGACATTCGTTTCTAGATTCTTTTTAAAAAAGAAAATTTAACAAATTTAAGCACTGAAAATACAAAGCACAAATGTATTCAATAAATATAAAAGGAAAATGAGAATCACACAGCAACCTGGAACAGAGGCAATGACACACAAATGCACAAAGGAAGGCAGAAAAGAGGAAGACGGGCACTGAGGACCTCAGAAATGGCCTATGGAAGTGGCTGGCCTGGGTCCCAGAAGCCCGCAGGTCCAGGCCAGCTCCATGATGGAAAGCTGGAGGCACTGAGGTGAATCGGACATTCTCCTGTATACGGGAAGAGAGGCTTGGCTGAACTTCACCATGGTTACATACATACTTTTCCTCATTTGGACCATGGACAATTATTGGCTTTAAAATGTACTTTAATGTTTTATTCATTATGGATGCTTCAAGCTCTCCCAGGGAAACTGAAGATTCTCTCTTCTTCCAAGAGGCATAGATTGGTGATTTGCAAATTGTCTTAACAAAGCCTCTCATTTGACCTAAATTGCTGTAAGAATCACTTCCTCTGAATACTATTTCTACAATAAAGTCACAATCTATGCAGACATTAAAATCCTCCCATAAAATTGGGATAGCAGCACCTATATCACAGTGCTGTGCTTTAGAACACTTTAATAATGTTTGGTAAGGGTTGTCCTTGGTCTGGACTTTATTCTTTGAATCTACTGCCAATCGGTTTCACCAAAGGAATGTCAGTATGTTGCAAATCAATGGCAGATCTCGATTCCCGGTACCAGAAAAAAACAAACAAACAAACAAAAAAAAAAACAAAAACAAATCAATCGCAGATCTGTCACTAACTCACCCTCACCCTCATCTGCAACAATTCACTCAGTCTCTCAAGTCTCCTGGCCTCTCCTTTGGAAATTATGACTGTACTACCTTTTCTCACTCGTGCTACACAGGAAAGACTGTGCTCAGGACAAGACAGTCAACACGGAGGAGGAGGACTCCTTTGCAAGGCAGCGACACTTACTTACAGGACTTCTCCACCCTCTACATGCATGGGGTTTTAAGAGATGGATGAAAGTCACACATTTGGTACGATGGTGGAAAAATGGAAGAGGATAACATAAACAGTGCTAAATAAACAGTTATCCGTCAGTATCTATGGGAAACTGGGTCTAGGACCTTTACAGATGCCAACGCTACAGACACTCGTTTTTTCTGCCAAAGGGCACAGCGTCCGCATACAACCCACGCAGTCCCTCCTCTGTGCTTCAGGTCACCTTTCACTGCCTTACCATACCCAAGGAAAGACTGTGCTCAGACTGCGCAACACGCATGCTATGCAAAAGCCTGTTCTACTGTATTGTTTGGAGAATGACGACAAGAAAAAATATCTGTACGTGTTCATCACAGATAAAATTTTTCCCCCAGGTATATTCCGTATGAGGTTGGTTGGACCCACAGATGGAGCCCAGGCTAACTGTACTCGATCTGTGAATTTAATTACAGAGGTCAGTGCAAAAGGGCTTTCAACACTGTCCAATCAACTTTCCACCCTAGAATGTACAACAGAAAGTATATGGGAACACGGAAAGACAGGCAGCAAATGCACTTTGAAAAAGTTTATCATGGACTCGGGAATTCACAACTTACAATTACTTGTATGCTATGTATTACACAGGATATATTATTATTTATTTTTATATTATACTTCCATAAAATGATTCTAGTAAAATGTTCTTTTCCCCAGTAACTACTGAATACTTGTAAAGGAAAATGAAGATAACAGAAATGTATATAAAATCCACTTTTAGCAAGTATTATGTTTCAAAAGGAATATAAATTTTAAAAAACCAAGTAATGTTCAAATGACACTAGAATTTGTTATTTAAAGAAGTAATGCTATGCAAGCTCTAAAATTTTTATTGCTCTAAAGATTTTACTTTTAAAGTAAAATTTACACCCCATTAAACTTTGTCAGCAATTTTGTAGGTTATGTATCTTTTTGCATATGCAATGAGCTTGATATAAAGCAGACACATCTCTGAAGACCAAAAAATGCAAAGTAAGGAGAAAAATCACAGCATTATCACTTTGTGTCAAAAGAGAAAGGGCGCAGTAATTAGTTAATTGCTGTCTTTCTCAAACTCCAGGGTCAACTTACCAGGGTCAAGTTTCTCTTCATTGTTAATTTCCATAACCACAAATTTCTCACAAACTGCAAAGGTTGGCAAAGTGGAAGAAATAAACTGGCCAAACCTTTAAATAAGGAAAAAAAAAAGGTTATGGATTTTATTTTTTTTTCCTCAAAACAGGTAACAGAACACAAAGAAATGGAAAACAAAACAGCATTTCTTATTTTTGTCTCTTAGATATTTACTTGGTTGTATCTAGTTTGCATCCTCCTGGGCCCTCTCCAATGACATATACAACACTGTAACAGAAATACGTTGTGTTTTTAAAACAGAGGGAAAATTTAGCTCTTCAGAAGTATAAATTTTTTTAATGCACTAACTCAAATGGTCTCAAAACCCAAACAGCATGACCGATCCAAGTTCAAATGTTCTAACATTATCTCTATGGATGCACTGCAGTGCAGTGATTAAGAATTTGGGTTTGGAAATACAGGTAGTTAAAACCCTAGCGCTAATATTTTTTTTTAACTATGTGACCTGGGTCAAACAGCTTAACTTCTCTGAGCCTTGGTTTCTTCATTTATAAAGGAGGGAGGAAAAAACTTTGATAGGTTTTGGTTATAATTTTCAGCAAAGCAATCAGTACAATACCAGGGTAAATTCTAAATAACCACTGGTGATAATGCTAATCATCCAAAATAACTCTTAATGACCAGTTTCAAATGTCACCAAGTTGAAAAGTGAGTTTTTGAGGTAAATTAATATAAAAATGCATGGTGGTACACTCTAGACTGGAGACTCACTAAGCGGGGTGATCTAGCACATGGGTGTGGTTCCACCCACGTGATCCAGGCGGTCACGTGAGAAGCATTGAGCAGGCCCAGTCTAAGAACTGCCTACTTGAACCATGCTTGGCTTAGGTAGTTTCTTGTCCATTTTTAAGATGGGGATTATGAAATGAACAAAAGTGTATTTCTGCAAACATTCCATAAATACGCCTTACTACTGCAGCAAAAGAATACATCATATATTGTTTGAATATGTAACAATAAAATATACCTAAGTGTTAGAGACCAAATAAAAAAGCAGTGACGTGTGTATGTGTGTGTGTGTGTGTGTGTGTGTGTGTGTGTGTACAGTTCAGAATCAGCAAGTTTGGGGAACAAGGCAGGGGACTGAGAACGCCTGCACTGAACGCTTCTGTGGGGCTAATATCCACATCTTTTCTGTGAGTCTCTAAGCTGGAGGACTGCTGTCTTTGTCCCCCAGAGGCAAGACACTGAAGCGCTGTTGCGCATAGCTTACAGACGTCTCCAGAGCTATAACAGGACAGGTGTTACAGGCACAGGGGCCCTCCCATTTATCTTAACTCACGGGCCCTTCCTACAGAGCAGGGTTCTGCCTACCTGAGCAGATCATTGCTGTTGGGGAAGCCTTGCAGCAAGAAGCTCAGCACGTTACTAATAGCAGCGATAGTCGGCTGGGACAAAGACATATCCCGGAGAGTCAGGAGCAGCTTCGGGATTAACTGGAATTCCCTCATGAGCTTGGCGTTCTTGGAAGCCTCACTGCAAGAGAAACAGGGTTGAATGCACCGTCCGGCCACCTTCCCTCCAACTGGACAACCTCCTCCTCAAGTACTACTGATACCTGGACTCGGTCAGCAGTTCAATGAAGTGTTCAAATAAGGACAGATGGAGTTCATATGGTGCATGGAGCCAGACCTGTAATAAAAATAAAGACAAGGGGTATATTTAAGGTTGAAAATTGCCCCAAATGCCAATCCAACCAAAAAAAAAGCTCATTTCATTTCTATAATTAACTGAATATAATTCTCTTTTGTTAATTTTTATTTTGTAAATCCCTTGTACATATGAGGGAAAAAAAATCTCTATAAACAGGCCAAAAATGAAAGATGGGATGATCATGCTTTAAATCTATATTTAATTGTAAATACGCTCTACAGGTTTGAGAAATAACAGAAAGCATGATGAAGAGAGGAATGGAAGGCAACCAGTCACAAAACAAACTCCTAGATGTGATGAGATATCTAGAGTGGGGAATGTACCGGATGACATTAATAGCAGATTAGACACTGCAGAAAAATCACTATGCAGTAGAAACTATGCACAATAAAGTATCAGGAAAACAACAGAACAAAGGGCCAGAGGGTGGACTAGATATTTGTGAAATAATATCAGCACTCTAAGATATGTGAGAATGCCGTCCAGAAAAGGGAAGGGGGCAGGAGAACTGACTGACGGACTAATGAATAAAATGTTCCAGCGAACGGCACCTTGCAGATCTACAAAGCCCAAGCAGAAGAACGTAAGACAATGGGGTGACTGACATTTTTTTTAAGTGTGAAAAAAAAAATAAGGGAGTCAACAAAAAGTGTATTCCCTTCAAAAAAAGGAAAAGGACCCTTCAAAAAGGAGGAAAGAAGGTTTTCAGGATTTATCACAAGCATGCCTGCCTTACAGTGTTAAAAGAATTTATACAGGAAGAAGAATTAAACGTGACAGAAGCAGGATGCCACAGATACATGTGCATAAATAAAGTATTTTTAAAAGTCTTTAAAAAGAGTCAAAGAAAAAACGGTAAAACTACCATGTAGGTAATGAGATATAAAAATCACTGTATGAAAATAATAGCAAAAAGGACAGGAAAGGAGAGACGGAGAAATCCAGTCACGCGGGGTAGGTCTTCAAAGAGAAGGGACATCCTCAGATGAGTGATGTACGTTCTAGACCAAGCACTGGAAATGTCTGTATGCTACTACCTGCTACTTACTTTTTTTTTTTTTGGTCTTTTTTGAGGCAGGGTCTGGCTATGCAGTTCAGGCTGGCCTTGAGCTCACTTTGTAGCCCAGGCTGGTTGTGAACTCACAATAATCCTCCTGCCTCAGCCTGCTGAGTGCTGGGATTACAGGCATGTGCCACCACGCCCAGTGTTACTTACATTTGTGAAATGGCTGTTTTAAACGGGATGAATTAGGTGTTTAGGGCCCACCTGAGTTTTGGGGTAATAAAAAATACTGTAAGCTATAAGTATGCAATGTGCTACGAAATGAAGCCAGAATGTATAAGCAACTAAATTTCTGATCTTTACGTATTAGATTTTAACCGGAAATTTAAAACTAAAGATAGCTCATGATTTGAATTTGTTAGTTCCAGAGGAGAACTGCTTACAGTTTGGATAGGCTGCAGCAGAACCAGAAAATGTAAATTATACAGAATGTGAAAGTTCCAGAACAATGCTAAGCTAGATTAGGCAGGCAAGGCTCCTTCATCCTCCCAAATCCTTCTGTACACCAGTATCTCTGCGCTGTCACAGATACTTGTCTAATTCTTTGCCCATCTCTTCTAGCATACCAGCTGCCTTGAGGCGTGAATTCTAAGGTTTTTTTTTTCTTTCTGTCCTGGGAAACTTTTTAAAAACATCTTTAGCAACTGATGTAGTGCTTGATTCAAAAAATAACAAGTACATACTAAAAGGAAAAGAGGTTTGAGTATTACAACTTTGAATAGCAAGCTGAAAAATTTATACTTTATTATATAGGTATGGGAAATCAGTGTAAGTTCTTGAAAATGTGAGATAATGATACCTTTAAAAAAAAAAAAACTCACAAAGGTAGATGGGCTAGCCTGAGGAGGGGCAGGAAGACGTGACAGTTACCCTACGAGCTAAGAGGAGAACTGCTTACAGTTTGGGTTAGGCTGCAGCAGAACCAGAAAATGTAAATTATACAGAATGTGAAAGCAGGATCTACATGGCTGAGTGTCACACTGTTTACAGGCAGGGAGGAAGAAGGAGGCTGAGTTTATCATTTCAGACCCAGGGAATGGTATTTTTTAGTAGAAACAGAGAAGTCAGAAGGAAGAACTAATTTGGGGAGGGATGCTCAGTTCAGTGAAAGTATTGCTGGAATATAAAAACAGAGCTGCTGAGCAAGAAGTCTGCAAGCTGCATGCCAAGGTTAGGTCTAAAGGAAAGCAAATCGCAGGAAAGACAAAGTGAGACTGGACATCTTTACTTAAAGTAAGAAAACATCGAAGCCGGAAAAGGTTATCAGAAATAGTGGGAAGGCCATGAGAACCAGTGACCCTGGCGAGCTGGGAAAAGACACGCAAGTTCCAAGAGGACCAGACACTGCTAGATGCTACTTAGGGCTGCAGGTGCTGGGTACTGTGGACAGGCCACGGAGTCGTACTTAGAAGGAAGCTTCCAGGATGCTTGGAAAATATAGTTTCAATCCGTAATTAGGCATACAGGAATTGTAAGGGAGAAGAGTGGCGGCCGAGGGTCACAGTTGGCATACTTTAGGTGCTGGCACTGTCTGGGGTGGAAGAGGCACAAAATGACTAAGGAGGGATGACCTCTGCACTCATAAGGCAGAGCGGCCCCGCAGGCTCCTGGGGCCAGCACGCAGCTTAGTGTGTAGTGACTGATATACAGAACACATGCGCGACTCGGGGTCCTTGGGGTAAGAGTGGAGAGCTCTCAGGGGCAATGAGACAGCAGAAAGGAAATGACGAGGCTTTGGCAAAAGGAACGGTACTTTATTATGCAGTTGCTATTAACAAAATTACAAACCTAAGTTCCTGTTCATTGCAGAAAAGTTTCTACCAGGACTGTCTGAATGAAAATGTTTGCCCCTTGTAAGGCAGGGAATCAGCTACTTGAGCAAAGGCAGCGCACTGTTTCATTTCGGTATCTGTATAGTAGAATATATTTGGAGGGAAACGGCCTATTACCCTACTTCGTATGTTTTACTACCTCATATTAATTTGATCACCACAAAACTGTAGAACTTGAAACACATCTTAGAGGTGAAAGAGTTTAAATCTGTCATGACGTAGAATAAGAAAACAATTCATCAACTGTGCATTGTGAGTCAGTGTTTGTACAGATACCTCAAAATCGCAGAGAAGGTCCTGGAAAGCGGTTGAATTTGGAATGATGGAGGTCTCGTGCCCACTATCGACAGTTCCCACCAGGGAAAAGGTCAGGTGGAGGATATGGCTGTTAAGGAGGGGGCGCTTCTTCTTAAGCAGCATGGCCAGCAGCTGTAAGAGAGCAACACCAAATGTCCGCGCGTAAACACCAACACCCCGGCGGCATCTCCCACGCACACCCATGCAGAGCGATGCCTACGCTAGTTTCGGAATTTGTACTATGTCAAACATTAGAGAGAATTTGAGAAACCAGTTCTTTCATTCTGCTGCAATATCCACATTGCAGCAGAATTTATTAACCCTTTAATCCCACACAAATATGTAACTAGTCATTGCCATCACACATGTGCGATTTTGTACTCTTTTTCTCTACACAAAAGGATTTTTCACTTTGCAATAAAGACTTCAGAAGTAGAAACTGAAAGACTTACTGGCATTATGTGGGGTATTTATAGTAGAATTAGCAATCCCCATACTCTTGGTACATATGGTTGGTTCCTTTTTGTGGTAAAAAGAAAAATGCTGCAACCATCATTTTGAAAGTATTGCAAAACAGCACTTATTAGAATGGTGTAATTAAATCTATACAGTTCAGTAAACGGCACCTTCACTACCAGCAGACTGCTAATGCTGGAGAAGGTATTTGTATTTCATCTATAACAGGAATTTGATGTTGCACTAAATACTTGTTGCTATTACTTTTCCTCTGTGACGCTGGGGGTTAAACCCAGAACCTTTCACATGCAGGGTGTATGTCCTATCACTGAGTTGCATCTGTCTGTCTGTCTGTCTGTCTATGTATCTACCTATCCAGGATAGAGTGCTGCTAAGTGTCTGTCTACCCATCTGTCTGTCTGTCTGTCTGTCTGGGACACAGTGCTGCTGACTTGCCTAGGCTGGCCTGGAATTTGCAGTCTTCCTGCCTCAGTGTCCCTAATGGCTGGGATTATAGGTGTGCACCACTGTGGCTGCTCAAATTACTTCTCACAAGTAATTTTCTGCTCAAATCTGGTGTAGACTGTGAGGGCTGCGTGTTTCTAATTCCACATGGGCTTTCAGGAGTAGTGACGGCACATAGTCCTTTGTAGGCAAATGGATGCACCTTGAGACCATAATGTTAAGTGAAGCAAATCAGACATACAGGCTTCAATATTACGTGGTTTCTTTTATATGAGAAACCCACAGTATAAGTAAAATGCAAAATAAAAGATAGGTAATAGGAAGCAGGGAGATCTTTTTCAGTTGGGAAAGGAAATAAGAGATGGGGGAGCAGGGAGGAAGGGTGAAAAGGGATTTAAGAAAGGAACTGAAACACCTGGAAACGGAGCTCTGCATAGGAGAATGGGACCCGGAGATGGAGGAAGCAGGGAAAGCGGGGAGATGCAGGGGAGGAAAGAACTAAAGATGCGCTGTGTATCGTACCAACTCCCCACAATACACATAATCGTTACATGCTGCAGAATGAATCATACAAATGAAACTAACAAAATAAAGCACACAGGGAGCTACGCGGGACTGTATGTAAAATCTGTTCCCTTCTGGATGAGACCTGAGCCTTTGCAGGTTTTGGTATCTGAGGGGTTGGGAGCCCACAACCCTGGGTGAGAGGCAACTGTCTCTTCAACTGCACGTCTCAAAGCTGTGTGGAACCAGGGTCGCCCAGGTCAAGACTGGCGGGGGAGGGAGAAAAAGGAGAAAGGAAAGGAAAGGAAACGACGCATCCTCCGGAGGGTACTCGTGACTTCTCAGGACGGTGCCTGGGGGGGTTCAGCACCCGTGGGCAGAGGGAAGGCAAGGCCGGGCAGGTGAGCGAGGGTACACACCTGGTAGCCCTTGATCCTCTCCATCTCCTTGCTGGCCAGCGGGTTGCTCTTGGCCACACACACCAGGGCCTTGACGGCGGCATAGAGCCCCTCCACGTCGGAGGCCATGGCCACCAGGCCCAGGATGGCCGCCGCGCCCCCGATGTACTGCAAAGTAGTGGCAACAGGCTTAGGGACAAACGTTCTTACTCCTGATTAAAAGACAGTGAGAAACAATTAAATTCCTCGTGTCAACAAGAACCGAAGCAAGCAGCTCAAGTAGTCTGTTTCTAACTAGGAACTTTAGTTTTTAACAATCTTCTACCTTACAATGAAAATTCCAAACCAAAATTCACAAGTGCATAGGAGAGGGTGTAAACGGGTCCTGTACACACGGGGAGCAGAGCAGCGGAGGAGGGGGCACAGGGAGGCCCCGCGTGTGTCTGCGCTGCTGTCTGCACTGGGTACCTGTGGGCGACCCACAGGCCTCAAGAGCAGAGGTGCGGGGGACGCGGCTCTGAGCTCGGTACGCAGGCGGCCTCCCAGGGCCCTGTTGGGGTGCACTGACGCAGCTCTAGGAGTCAGGGTGGGGTCAGAGAAGCCCCTGGTGGGAATGAGGCACCTCCTATCCCCAGCAGCATCTCTGGCTACCACCAAGGCTGCTCCAGGCTCAGAGACCTAGGGACAGGGCGGTTGTGACTCTGGGGAGCCCATGTCACAGAAGCACAGCCCCGACTGTAACTGCGCCCGTTCAAACGACAGCTACATCCCCAACACTGTTACAAAAGGCATCATTTGCACATCTCTTGCTTACTGATCAGGCTGAATTCACCACCACGGGCATGGTGGTGAATGCCTACAGTCCCAGCGACTCAGGAGGCCGAGGCGGGGACCATGTGAGCCAAGAGTCTGTCACACAGAGACACCACTTTAAGGGGGAGGAGGGAATACGTGTGTGTATGGGTGCACGCGCGCACACACATACACCTCTAACAGACATTAATATGCATTTTGTACTTCTATGTGCTTTGTAGTATTTATAACATTCTCTTATGGTATAGCACTAGGTTTTATGGGACATCGTTTTTTCCTTTTGGTACCAGGCATCGAACTCATGACCTCAGGCTTGCCAGGCAGGCGCTGTGCCGCTGAACTATATCCCTGGCCAGCACTAGATTTTAACAACTACTTTTCAAGGCAGTCAGATCAGTCCTATTGGTTCCTAGTAAGAAAAGTGGCCTGTACAGGGCTGACGTGCGACCCGACGTCCACAGCGACAGAGGAGGGGCTAACCCCTAAAATCTGCGGGCGCCTCCCGTGCTCTTCCCACTGCGCCCCACTACTGCTGCGAAGGGAAAAGGACGCAGAGCTGCGCTCGGTAAGCGCTTGCGCAGCAGAGTAAGGAAGACCACCACATGCTCTGGCGTGAAGGACGCTGGTTCAGCGGCAGCACACAGGACAAGCAGAGCTAAGGTGCATGCACGTGGCTGCACGTCAGCGTTTGCCGAGGGCGGCCTGACATCCCTGCTAACGGGATTCGGACCAACACAGCACCAACTCCTCGCTCAACGAAAAAGGCACCAGTACTATGTACTGCTTTGACTACCAAAAAACATAGCCACTGATACGAACTCTGGATGGTCTGACTGCATTTTGACCCAAGAGCCTACCTACCAACAACAACAAAAACAAAAAGAAAAAACCCTTGAAAAACCAAATAAACAGCAACACTTTTTAAACAGCACAAACAAGGCTCTGTAGATTGTCCACCCCTTATTAAGGCAGACGGAGGGTTTATGTTCAGAAGCTGTCATTTTGAGCCACTTCTAAATAACAGAAGAATTCATGAGGAAAACCACTGCTAAAATGAACCATGAAACAATCAATAATCATTTTAAATTTTAGCAGAAGTTTTGAATGTTCTCCCTCATGTCACCCAAAATTTATGGAAAATTACGTGGAAGCGTGCAGTCAGTGTCCCTTTGTGCTGAAAAGTGGGAAGATGTGACTGAGAGTTCATGGGAAATTACGGTTTTTAAAGCTGACTGGAAATCAAGATTGTCAAATTAACCTCTACATACTGAAAGAGTACCGGAGGTCCAGCTCTGCAAGCCGTGGATTTAAACACCAGCAAGTGAGGAAAGTGAGGAGCTCTGAAGGCCCCGGCAAAGACAACTGGACTCACCCAAGTATCCAATCAGAGTGGCCCCGATGGTCCGAGCTGGTCCGTTCAGGTGTCCTGCAGAATTATGAATCAACTTCACCGGAGTGGCGTTCTCGTGGGAGGAGATGCCTAACTGAAGAATAGCAAAGAGAAGTAATGTCATTACAGATGAACAGCCTGAACTTTTTTTTCCTGGAAAAGAAACAAACTATGCAACTGTTGATGGAGCTCATTTCGGCAGAGCATACACTAAAATATGACTGTTGACATAACCTTTCTTCCCCCATCACAATGTTTAAAAAAATGGGCATTTTATTTTAAAATGTGTAAACACTTCCAACACATGGAAACTCTTCAAAAGTAAGTGAAGGCTACCGAGAGAGACGGGGAAGGGCCTTGGCCCAGAGCACCTGCACTCTTAGTGACAAGGGTCTGACAGGGCCCGCAGGCTGTCCTCACCCAGGGGCTGTGGTATCTCCGGGCAGTGAACACCATAGCTTTGCTCCAGATCCAGGAAAACTTCCTTCTCACAAACTACCAGAGTCCACAGGTAAAGTATGCGTACAGGAAGCGTCAAATTCTTTGTGTACACACCGTACACACACATACAAACAGTTCACAGGTAAAGTACATATACAGAAAGGAAGCGTCAAATTCTTTGTGTACACACAGAACAGATGCACATGTATACGCACAGAGGCAGGAATTTATTTTTTATCCGCTCTTGGATCCTGCACAAAGTCACACTTGGCACATAGTAGGGGACCCATGAAAAGATGCTGAATGACAATTTTACAAATGGCAATTGTCGGGATAAAATTTGTTTTCTAGAAAAGTTCAACTTCTCAGTTGTCAATACAAACGTAAGAATTAATAGCAACTATGCGCTTAGGCATTCTCACTGTCAGCTAAATAACTGAATATGCTTTGACCTTGATTAGGAGCCTGATAAACCATAAACAAGCAATGCCCAAGGGCGATAAGAAGAAAAAGACTAAAATATGCTAACTGGTGTCCCAGAGCAAAAAAGGGAAAATGCGGCAGAAAGCATTATTTGAAGAAATAATAAATAATTACTGAAAACTTCTTCAACTTAGTGAAAGCTATAAATCAACAATTCAAGAGGTTCACTGAATTCCAATCAAGATAAAAGTTTTTCAAAAAGCCTACGTATGTCACATTTGACTCACTAAGCAGTAACTCTTTTTTTTCTGTTTGCTTTTGTTCCGTACCAGGAATCAAACTCAGGACTTTGTGTTTGCCAAGCAGGCGCGGTGCCGCTGAGCTAAATCCCCAGCCCTTGACTCACTAAAGGCCAAATGTGAAAAGCAAATTCTGAAAGTAGCCAGCGAAAGGTAAGTGGAAATACTACAGACTTGCATGAGAAACTAGAGGACAATGGAGTACAGAACAACACATTTAAAATGCTGCTTTAGAAAAACAAAACAAAACAAAGCAAAGGTCACCGAACAACAGCCTATCAAGGAATCTACTGTTCAAGGATCAAAACTGCTCCCTTCCTGTTACTGCTGTGTCAGGTTAGCAACAACTCAGCGTCTTAATACGCGTTTGTTATCTCGCAGCTGAGTTCTGAAGGGCAGAGATACAAACTGGAAGTCAAAGCGCCAAAATCAAGAGGCTGGCAGAGCTCAGCTCTATCAGCGGCTCTGGAAGAGAACCCATTTCCGGCCTTGCCCGGCTCCCACTGGCCACTGGCATTCTATGGCTTCATGGGCCCTGTCTTGTACTCTAATTCTGGCAATGCCAGCTGAGTCCTCTCCTCACGCACAACCACTCTGAAATAGTTTCTCTTCTGCCTTAGTCTTCTACTTTTAGGGACCCTTGTGACTCAACGGCACACATCTGGGTATCTAGAATAACTTTCTTATTCTAGGGTCACTTGATTATCAACTTCAGTGTTCTCTGTAACCCACACTCCCTTTTTCTACATAAAGTAGCTCAGGCACAGGTTCTGGGAATTAGGCTATGGATGTATGTGGGGCCTTAATATACTGAATATATTAAAATGCTAAATAAAAAATGTTCAAGTAAAACAAAGATCCAAGAAAGGCACTATTCTCCAAAACCACTCGTGCTTGGGTGACCAACCTGAGGCTCTAGTACCTTCCCGGTGGGGTCAGCGTAGCACACAGGGAAGTCGCTCTGCTTACCTGTTTAGCAATGGCCTTGCTGTCCAGCTTGTTGTACACCTTCCGGATCCGTGCGACAGTCAGGGAGGACACAGACAGAGCATAAAGACCAAAGGACACCTTCTCCTCTGGGACTAGTGACACCGGCGAGGGCACACCACCTTCTGATTTTGCGTCTTTACCTTCAAAAGAAGAATCATTCTTTTCAATATCATGAGTAATGCTCTATACCCTAACAAATCTTTCATTCTTTCTATCGTTCTTCAGTGGGTCGACTTCAAAATCTTTTAAAGTGAGTAAGGGAGCTAACTTTTAATTTCCAGCTCTTCATTTGATTTATATTCCAAGTTTTACTCTTTTTTATCTTTTGGCTTTTCGGACAGGGTCTCACTTTGTAGCCCACGTTAGCCTTGAACTTGTGGTGATCCTCCTGCCTCAGCCTCCTGAGTGCTAGGATTACAGGTGTGCACCACCACACCTGGCCCAAGTTTTACTCTTAAAAATATGCTTAACACACAGTGGAATGTAAAGGAGATGGAATTTGAACTGCTATTTAACAAATTGTAAAACACTCCCCTGAACTTCAGAGGAAAAAGGGAAGGGAAGGAATGGGCTGCTTTTGAGCGCTGTAGCACAGGACTCACCCCAGCGAGCACCCTCACTTAATACCCCGGTGTCCCTGGACAGCACGGCAGGATAGTGGAGAGCACGCACTTTTAGCTCGACAGGCTGCTTTTGAGAATGTGAGTGTTTATTGGGCCGACTCGTTCTTCCTTTCATGAAAGCAGCTACAGTTTATTTTTAGTTTTAGTTTTTTGAGAGAGATCTTACTATGTAGCACAGGCTGGCCTCAAACCTCAGAGCACTCCTCCTACCTCAGCCTCCCGAGAGCTGAGGTTACAGGTGTGCGCCACCACGCCCGGCTGAGAAATTACAGAAAGAGGAGAGGGTTGAGTTAATCTTAGAGAGGCTATCTTAACATTTTTGAGCCGGAATGAGAACCTGGTCATTAGGGATCAGGCAGAAGGCACAATCAGACAAGCTGAGTAGCAGCAGCGGAGGGGAGCACTTTAAATGGGAGCGAGTGGCCAATGGGATGCTGTTGGAGAAAGTGGGACGAGAAATACAGGCGCACCTGCGCACCAAGCGCGGCCACCACTTCAAGAACGAAGGCGAGTTACTCACACGGCATACACACCGCCTGAAAGCTCCCCACGTAGTTTGGTCCCAGCTCATAGATGGTGGTGACGCTGGAAGAGGGCAACACTTCCTCCAGAAAGTGGGCAGGCCCGAGGCGCCACACCAGTGATGCCACCTGGCGCTGGGCAGGGGGCGTCCCCACGTAGGCGTAGACCGTGCTCACCACTGGGGGGTTCGCGGAGCCAGAGCCCCCGGGCGTGCTGTGGACGTAATGAAGCTACCAGGAAGACAAGCAAGGCAGTAAGACGGGAGAAGTGTTTTTACCAGATCGATGGCTTCAGCACGTGGATTTTCATTATCCCCAAATGATACAACTGTACAAGAGACCAGAACAATCCCGGTGGGGACCACAGGGTAGGGCAAGATTTGGACCAGCAACGGTGCCTGGGAAGCAGCTGCTGAAAACCTGTTACTACGTTCTGAAGGTAAACTGAGGAGGGAAATGGCAGCACCACACAGAGACATCTCCACTGCCTGGCTGCTTCGAGACTGTAGGGCGGATATAACCCATAGACCTTTCCACAATGGAATTCAAGCAGTCTTAAAATTACTTAGTTACCTTCAGCGAGAGTCTGCTAATTAAAATTACTGATGAAAAGCAGTTTCTAGGGGCAAAGAATAAAAACTCGTAGAAACTATTAAAGAAAAAAGTCTATATACATGCCATCATTTATATAAGCACAAATTTTAATTTCAGTGCAAAATACTAACCACTGACAAATGGCATTCTCAGATGTACAGTTACACTTCTGATTACCCACAGTGCCTGAGTTAGTAACTCCTTTATAGTAAGTGCGTCTGCAGGTAGAGCAGAAGACATAAGGATACGAAGCTGCTTTTGCTGGTGTTGCTTCTGTTAAGTGTAGTCGCCATCCCTTAACGGGAGGGACATTCACATCACCCCAGCTTTAAGCCACATTTCTTTTCTTTTCTTTTTTTTTTTTTGGTCTTTTTGAGACAGTGTTGCTACGCAGTTCAGGCTGGCCATGAGCTAGCTCACTCTGTAGCCCAGGCTGGTTTCGAACTCACAATGATCCTCCTGCCTCAGCCTCCCGAGTGCTAGGATTACAGGCGTGTGCCACCACGCCCGGCCAAGCTGCATTTCTTGCTGTGCCTATTTCCCGCTGGGTTCTGTAGAAAGTCGTGGCAGGTTGAGATTCCTTTTCAAGAAATGTTCGGAATCATAAGATTCACTTCAATTTATCAGTTTTGGGAATATCTGCATAGACTTTATTGGTTGAACATTTGTAAGCCAAAAATACGAACTTCAAAATGCTCTGAAATTTGAAACTTTTTGAGTGTCATGTTGGCACACGGAGTTCTGGGCTTTGAAGTACCCTGGAGTTTTGGGTTAGTGCTGCTCAACCACGGCAATATTCATCCCTACACAGAAAGAGCAACTCACTGGTTCTCTGTTGGTTACTTTGGATCTCTTCAGAATCTCCAGCAATCTAGAGTCAGGTCTATGGGATCATTCACTCAGCAATCAACAGACTGAACACGGTGGTGGCAGGTTTCCCTAGTATGCTCGAGGTCTGGGATTCAATCCCCAGCACCACACACACACACACACACACACACACACACACACACACACACACACACACACACACACAGGTTTTCTGCTGGGCACAGGTCAGCATACAGCACGTGCTTAGTGTGTTCCAGACCCTGAGTTCAGTCCGCGCAACACAAAACAAACCAAAACAACTTAATGCCCATAATTATCAGGGATTAATCTGGGTGACCAAATACAAAGGAAAAAAACCTCTAGCTGTCAAGGGATACAGACTTCTGTACTAAATTACAGTGGTAACAGTGAAGTAACAAAACAGTGTATGCACAGTCCATTTAAGCCTCCTTCAACTTGTGTCTTTATTGTGAAAAACAACTTAGCACTCTGGCCCCAGTGCGGACAGTGCCAGTGAAGTCTTCATGACCCTGTGACCCTGCACACTACTGCTCTTTAACCAAGTGGCAGGAATTAGGCGGCCACATGACCCTAACATGTTCTTCAAATGGATACAGAAAGCCAACTTATAGTAATCTTAAGATTTTGTAAGAGGGGGCTGGGGATTTAGCTGAGCGGCAAAGCGCCTGCCTGGCAAGCGCAAGGTCGTGAGTTCGGTTCC
>NW_004955474.1:4942812-4948633 GCF_000276665.1 Chinchilla lanigera | reverse complement strand
GGCGGGCAGGCGGCGTACCTTGACGGTGCTGACCAGCTGCCCGTCGATGTACAGCGTGGCCGTGCTGTTCTTCAGCATGCCCTTGCTCATCACCAGGGCCAGGTGGTGCCACTGCCCCTCCACAATCAGCTCTCCGCATCGAAAGCGGGCACAGCAGGGCAGAATCTCATAAAAAGAGGATTCTTCACTAAAATCATCAACTAGAACAACAGAGGAGAGGTGTAAATACTTGTGTCAGTCCCACCCCATTCCGATAGCTATTCGCACACCCATTAGCACGTTTCCACTTTCTGTTAAAACACATGAGGCAAAGGAGCATGGCCTACTCATGCAATGTTTATCAGTTGTCAGAATAGAACCTACATGCATGCTTTTATCTGCTCCAGCCAGACACACAGAGTTATGATCAGAGAAAGTTTCAATAGCTAAAGTAAAAAAAAAATAGTCAATACAATAAAATAACGTGACGATAAACAATGTAAGAGACTAGTTGACATCAAAACCAGGAATAAATGAGTGGACCTATATTAAGCTGAAAAGCTTCTGCACAGCAAGGCAACAAGGTTCACGGGAAAAGGTAACCTATGGAATGAAGAAATAGATGCAACCATGTATCTCATAGGGGTGATTTACCGTGTGTGTGCACATGTGTATGTGTGTGTGTGTGTGTGTGTGTGTGTGTGTGTGTGAGACTCAAAAATTCAACAGCAAAGAAATTAACATCCCTATTAGAAAAAGGGCTAAAGACTAGAATAGATATATGAGGTGTGAATGAAATATACAGCAAATGTTTAAATTTTAAAAATTATCATACTGAAGACACACTGCAATGCATTCCCCTCAGAATCCTTCCCCTCACTTTGCACACACTCATCCCATCATGCTGGCCACTCTCTGAAGCAGTTCTGGAAGCCCTCTTTTGTAGGTGTCTTTACCAGTTGTTAAAAAAAAGGTGCTGAATGCTGCCGCCCGTGCCATCCACTGGAAAAGCCGGCTTCTAAAAACACCATGGTGTGTCCTTGCCCATCTTATCCAACAGATCTGGCACTGTGCCACTTCTGGTTCTTCCACGAAGTCCAGAGGACCGTGAAAAGCAAATACTTTGAAGCAATGCAGGACAAGGAGGCAGCCATGACAGTGCATTGAAAGGCATGAAAGAGCCTTGCAGAGCTGCTGCAGAGAGCACCAAGAGCAATGGGACGTGTGTTGGAAGCAAGGGGCAGTGCTTTAATGGCAATGTGCATTTTGCTATATTAAAAATTTAAACCTTTACCGTGTCTCTCTATCCTACTATATATCTCCTAGATACACAAACGTATGTAAAGCCTGGATCAACATCAGTAATCCGGAAACAGAACCAAAACCACAGTGGGGTACAGTGCACCCCTCACACCTGACAGAACGGTGACTACCACAAAACCAAATGAGTGTTGGCAAGAATGTCAAGCAATCAGAACCCCGCGCTCTCGGGGTGGAAAGAAAAATGGTTTACTGCATGATAAATAAAACAGCACGGAGGCTGCTCGCGAGCTGAAAATGGAACTACCACATAATTCAACAATCCCATTTCCGAGTATGTATTCACAAGAGCTGAAAGCATAATCCTTTTTTTTTTGGAGACAGGGTCTCGCTCTGCAGTTTAGCTGAAATCAAGATAGGGTCAGCCTTGGGAACTCTGAGGGACACCCTCAGGAACTCCGGTGAGCTGCTGCTGCCTCCACACACACGAGCTTGGGACCAGGCAGAAACCTGGACAGATTTAGGGGGCCAGGGTCCACTCTCCACTCCTCCCTTCCCCTCCCTTCCCCTCCCTTCCCCCGTCAGAGCTGAGCTGCACCTCGGACAGCTTCAAGAACTCGGGTGAGCTGGCTCCACCTCTGCCCCATCAGCTCAGGAGCCAAGGGGAGCCCCAGACAACCTCAAGGGCCTTGGGTGCTCCTCCCTGCCCACACTCCACACCATCAGGGGAGCTAAGCTGAAACTCAGACAGCTTCAGGGGCCTCACTGACTGCCCACTTACCCCCCCTACTGCTGTGGAACGGGGCAGGGTAGAGGCAGTGTATAGAGACATGGTGACCACGATCCACCCACTACCACATCCCAGTGGAAACAGGGCTGAAACCTGGACAGCCTTGGAAACCCCTGAGTGGGAGCTAAGCTGAGCCACAGACAGCTGTGGGAGCACTGGGGATCGCACCCTGCCCGTACATGCACACCATGGAGGGAGTCACACCAAGCACCGTAGACCTTTGGGTCCTTGCCCTGCTACTATGACATCATCCTAGGAGTGAGGCTGAGCTCCAGGGAACCTCTGCATCTCTGAAAATGACAAAACAAAGGAACAAAATGCAATCTCAGACCTCTACCTCACCCAGAACAAGTTCAGGAGATATCGACACATGCGAGCTTGGAAGTCATACAACTGAAATTTCTGAAATGATAGCAGCTGAAGTAAAGAAACAATTCCATTAGACCATAGATGGTATCAGACCAGAAATAATGTCTGAGGTAAGAAAAGAAATGACAACAATAATGGAAGAATTGCTTAACATATCTAAAGAAGACAGAAAAAAAAATAGATGAGCATAGTAAATTATTTGTTTGTTTGTTTTTGGTTTTTCTCGGGTACCAGGAACCGAACTCATGACCTTGCGCTTGCCAGGCAGGCGCTTTTTGCCGCTGAGCTAAATCCCCAGCCCCTGAGCATAGTAAATTAATTGAAACCTTGAACGAACAGTATAGAAAGAACTGGAATGCATAAAACAGATTCAAACAAATATCTAGGAAATTACAAATTCCATCAAAAGCTGGCAAAACTGCTTGAACAAAGCTGAAGATAGACTTTCAGACCTTGAAGACAGCACTTCTGTGAATGACCAGGAAAGAAAGGATCTCTTAAAAATAACAAGAAACCAAGAAATAACAAGTCAACAGCTGCAAGATGAAGCAAAAACAAAACAAAAGAAACCAATGTAAGATTAATAGGTATAAATGAAACAGAAGGTGTCAGCACAAATGACATAAAAACACTATTTATGGAAGTAATAGCAAAAAATTTTCCAAGCATGGAAAAAAAACTGGACATCTGGGTAAGTGAAGCATATAGAACTCCAACTAGCCATAACCAAAATAAATCTACACCCAGACATATAGTGATCAAGATCCCAGAAATTCAACAAAAGAACAGAATATTAAAAGCTGTTAGAGAAAAAAAACAGATCACCTATAAAGGAAAGCCCATCACAATAACAGCAGATTTCTCAACAGAAACCATCAAGTCAAGAAGAGCTTGGAGTGAAATATTTCAGGTCCTGAAAGAAAACATCTTCCAACTCAGTTTGATGTATCCTGAAAAACTATCCTTCAAAATGAATGGAGGAATAAAATATTTCCACGCTAAAGATCAACTGAAGAACTTCATGAGCACCAAACCAACCCTACAAAGAGTTCTAAAAGATAGTCTAGAAAGAGACAAAAAAAAACCCACAATTTTAAGAACAACAACAGAAAGGAAACACCAAGCAGAGCAAGCAATTAAACAGAGGGAAACAAGAGGAACCAATAGCAGGAAAACAACATGACAAAGATAAGCCAATACATATCAGGTATAACCGTCAATGTAAATGGACTCAATTCACCAACCAAAAGAAGAAGACTGGCAGATTGGATCAAGAAACAAAATCCAACAATATGCTGTGTACAAGACACACATTTAACTCAAAAGGAAATTCACAGACTGAAAATTAAAGGATGGAAAACAATATTCCATGTGGCAGGTACCCAGAAAAAAGTGGATGTCGCTATTCTGTTTGCAGACAATGGGAACTTCAAACCAAGAACAATTAAAAGAGATAAAGAAGGTCACTACATACTTGTGAGAGGAAAACTTCAAAAGGAAGAGATAACAATCATAAACATCTATGCACCAAACATAGGAGCACCCAACTATATAAGACAAACTTTATCAGACATGAAAAATGAAATAAGCAGCACTACAATAACAGGGGACTTCAATATACCACTGTCACAAGGAGATAGATCAACTAGACAAAAAATTAGCAAAGAAATAACAGAACTAAACCAAACATGTGAAAAATTGGACTTAGTAGATCAGTACAGAATGTTCCACCCAACAGCATCAGAATACACATTCTTCTCAGCTGCACATGGGACATTCTCTAAAATACACCATATGCGAGCACACAGAACATGCTTAAGGAAATGCAAAGGAGTTGAAATTATCTCATGCATACTATCAGACCATAGTGCAATGAAATTGGAAATTAATGACAAAGGAAATTGTAAGAACTTCATAAACACATGGAAATTAAACAGCACCCTCCTGAACAATCAATGGGTCACAGATGAAATCAAAGAAGAAATTAAACACTATGTACAATCAAACAAAAGTTTGGACACAACTTACAGGAACCTGTGGGATGCAATGAAAGCACTCTTCAGAGGGAAATTTATAGCAGTGAATTCCTACCTCAGGAAAACAGAACAAGCACAAATAAACAATCTTATGCTGCACCTCAAGCTTCTAGAAAAAGAAAAACAAATCAAACCAAAACCCCAGAGAAGGCAGGAATTATAAAGCTCAGGGCAGAAAGTAATACAATGGAGACTAAAAAAACAATAAAAAGAATTAATGAATTGAACAGTTGGTTCTTTGGAAAAATAAATAAAATTGATAAACCCCTAGCCAACCTTATTTTTAAAAAAGGAAAGAAAAAACTGAAATACACGCAATAAGGAATGAAAGGGGTGAAATCACTACAGATTCTGTAGAAATTCAGAAGATCATCAGTACCTACTTTGAAAATCTTTACTCTCATAGGATGGAAAACACAGAGGAAATGGACAGATTTCTAGAAACATATGAATTACCAAAGCTGAATGAAAAAAATATAAAAATCCTGAATAACCCTGTATCAGCAAGTAAAATTGCAAATGTAATAAAAAACTTGCCAATGAAGAAAAGCCCAGGTCCTGATGTATTTATAGCTGAATTCTACAAGAAATTTGGAGATTTAATGCCAGTACTTCTCAAACTCTTCAAGGAAATTGAAAAGGAAGTAATTCTCCCCAACTTATTACTGGAGGCAAGTATTATCCTGATACCAAAACCAGAGAAAGACCCAACCAAAAAAGAGAACTACAAGCCAATCTCCCTAATGAACATAGATGCAAAAAATCTCTGTAAAATACTAGCAAACAGAATGCAACAAATCATCAAGAAAATCACACACCATGACCAAGTAGTATTTATCCCAGGAATGCAGGATGGTTCAATACATGCAAATCAATTAATGTAATACACCATATCAATAGAGCCAAGGACAGAAATCACATGATCATATCAACTGATGCAGAAAAAGCTTTTGATAAAGTCCAACACTTATTCATGATAAAAATCCTACAAAAAATTGGCATAGGTGGACTTTACCTCAATCTGATAAAAGCCATCTATGAGAAACCAACAGCTAACATCATTCTGAATAGTCAAAAACTGAAAGCTGTCCCTTTAAAGTCAGGAACAAGACAAGAATGTCCACTGTTACCATTCCTATTCAATATAGTTCTGGAAATAGCCAGAGCAATTAGACAAGAGAGAGAAATAAGAGGAATAAGGATAGGAAAAGTAGTAGTGAAATTATCATTATTTGCAGATGACATGATACTCTACATAGAGGACCCCCAAAACTTCACCAAAAGGCTTATGCATTTAGTAACTGAATTCAGTAGCATAGCTGGATACAAAGTCAACATTCAAAAATCAATAGCATTCCTATACACAAACAACAAGCAGACTGAGAGA